>NC_056727.1:1119212697-1119315197 GCF_019279795.1 Protopterus annectens
ACTGTTATTTACAGTGATTTTACATTTTTTTATAGATATATTTAGTCAGATTTATGTTGATTCATAATTGAATTAGCAGAATGTTGTTACTTTTACTTATGGAGGTTAGTTTAACATTTATTTTAGACTATAGTATTTAATAGAATGAAGTAAATAAAATGTTTTAAGCATTATGTATATACATATTTTATAACTATTGAGATATGTTTTGATTAGAGCATGTTTTATGTAAGTAGAGGTGTAATATAGGAGCATTTTAAAAAGCTTTAAGTATAGAAGAGAGGTTACGCCCTTTGATTGTCTCAAATTGTTTCAATTATCTGATTGATTGATTGATTGATTATTTGTTCCATCTGACTAATCAGCAGGGTATAGATGCTTCCTTTTCATTATATAAATGGAGTTAAATAGTTAGTGTATTAGATCTGAAGAAGTGTGCAGTTTGTGCACGCGAAAGCGCTCATCTACATTTCAATAAACTGTGTATTTTTATCGTGGTGGTCTACTTCTACTTTTGCTACTACTAGGGCTTGGAAGGAACCAGACACCATAGAGCCGATCCCCAAGCATCCAGACAAAATTTTGAGCCCCCCTGCAGAGAGATCACATTGGAGCAGAGGTCCCCCTGTGGATGCCATGTTGGTGGCTGCAGCCACCAAGAAAGAGTTGGCTCAGGAGAGCCCCATGGTTCATCCTCTGAGCAAGGAGTCTCATGAGATGGACTGTCTTGGGAAGCGGGCCTTCAGTTCAGTGACCTTCTCTATGAGGGCCTTGAACTACATGGCACACGTTATTCGGATGCAGCAAGATCTAATTAAGGAATACGCTGCTTTCCCCCCAGGGTCCATGTCGGAGAGAGACAAGGATCTGTACTGCTCCTGAATGGCCACCCTCTGCTCTATCTCTAACACCTCTATGCGGCTGTTGTCTCATGCTATGGAGGGAGCCGCTAGAGCAGGCGGAGTCGGGCTTGTCATGAGGAGACAAGCCTGGTTCCGTCACTGTGACTTCTCAGAACCCTTTAAGGCGTCATTCTTTGATGGTTCTGCACTGTTCAAATCATTCACAACACTCTTGTCCAGCCCAGAGGTCCTTTTCCAAGAACCAAAAGGGTCAGAAGAAGATGTGGTTCCAAAATCACATCAATCCCAGTCTGCTCAGGACAACCAGTCCTCTCGTGGCAGAGGGAGGGGGGAGGAGACGCTGCCCAGAGGCAGATGGGGTCCTAGGAATTTTGGGTCCAGAGAACCATTCTCTGAGAGGCCCTGAACTGCTCCACTCTGGAGGCAGTTTTGAGGCACCTGGCAAAATGGGAGTCCATAACAACGGATCGCTGGGTGCTTTGTATTATATCCAGAGGTTACCAAATTCCCTTCATAGTACACCCCAGAATCGGAAGCCTTCCCGACATTCCACCCAGTCAGAGGAAGGCGGCTGCTGCAGAAATTCAGCAGCTTCTACAAAAAAGAGCCATCCAGCCTGTCCCCCCAGATCAAGTCGGATCAGGGTTTTACTCCAGGTTCTTTCTGGTGCCCTCTCTCCCAACCTCCACATCTCCGCCAGTTGACACAGTGACCACTTTTCAGGCAGGACAGTCTAAGGCACATGGAACAACCTAGAGACCTCTTTGCACACCAACGTCCTGGAGATGAGGGCAGTGCTTTTGACGTTGCAGGCACTACACAACTCTCTTCCGGTAGGGACAATTGCGGTACAGACAGACAACATGGCGGTAGTCTGGTACATCAACAAACAGGGGAACGGAATGGGTGATTTCGTCCAACATTCTAGCGGACAGGCTCAGCTGACTCCTTATGAGTGGTCTCTCAACCACCAGTCGCAGAGCAGCAGTATTTGCGATGGGGCAACCTTTTTGCCTCTCCTTCAAACACCAAATGCAGGTGTCCCTGATGTTGAAATTATTACAGAAAGCCAGGCAGCTGGGGAGCAAAATGATCCTCATTGCCCCATTCTGGCCTGGTTCCCTTACCTATGGTCTCACCTAGTGTATCCACCATGGATTCTGGATCCCATTCCGGATCTCATCTCTCATCCTCTCGGTCTTCCGACTCGAACCTGGTCAACCTCAAGCTGACAGCTTGGTTGCTCCAGTTCCACTCCTCATAAGGACTCCCCGGATCTCATCACCTCCACCAGGAAGGTTTATCCACCATTTGGGCAGAACACCAGTTCTAGATTTTCTAACCTCTCTCTTTCACCAGGGGGCTAGTTCTTCCACAGTCAAGGTACAACTGGCAGCAATCTCATATTACCATGTGGGACAAGAGTCTGGCCCTCTTATCACTTCCAAACTGTGCAAGACCTTTCTCAAGGGTACCTTCCTCCTTAGGCCCCCAGTTAAAGAGGTGGCACCTCCATGGGATTTATCCTTAGTCTTGCAGGCCTTGGATCTCAAATTTCTCTCTTGGAAGACAGCTTTTTTGGTGGCCATAACTTCAGCCAAAAGAGTATCGGAATTACAAGCTCTTTGTGTCAAACCACCATATCTGTTTTTTCACCCGGATAGAGTTTACCTCAGGATCAATCCGTCCTTTCTACCTAAGGTATCTTCGGAAGCGAACATCATTAAAATTCAAAAAGATGCATGCTGATTGGTCAGCCCAACCAAAGTACCCATTGTATTCAAGCATACACCAATAGAAAAAAGTCCAGTCACCCGGACTTTGTTCTGTTAAAATATGCCAAGGCTTCGCAGTTTTCTTGAGCTAAGAGGTCGAGAGATATGTATGGAGGGCAGAGAAAATACAAGGAAAATCAGATGTGTTATACAAAAATTAAAGAAACATACCTGATTTTCTTTGTAACTGTATGAACTTCAAAGTTACTCCAAAAAAAAAAAAAAGCAATGGAGCTCTTCTCTTCTCCTTTGCTTGGTTTTTAAAACACTGATATACTGTGTAAGACTGGGAACGTAAGTCCCATAAGCATGCATAATACATCAACAAAGCCACAGGATATAGAAACAATGTGGAAGAACACCACAGCACCGTCATACAAAGACATTATTTAAGAAAAGTAAGTAATTTTTTTCTTAAATAATGTTATTGTACAATAGCAATAACCAACTCCTGAGTGTGATATATTGAAGATTTACTCAAGTTTGCCTTTGTTTAATCACTTGGGCTTCAGCCTCGTGATTAAATCACACCAACCATGGGTAAATCTTCAGTATGCCATACCCAGTCATTGGTTATTGCTGTAACAGACCTTGTGTTGCTGCATAAGCAGCAGCCAGGAGTGAAGTGCTCTGCACCTCAGACAAAAATTTTAAATGCTGTTAGAAAATCTGTGCTCCCACAGCTCAGTTTTCAACCATCTCTGATTTACTGAGCTGTGTCTGGTTTTGCCTTAGAAGATTGCTCTGTCCCTCACAAAATGTCTAATTTTGTGGCAGAATAATGAAGAGTAATGTCATTGAAGAGGATTAGAAGTTACAAAATTGTTTTATTCTTCTCAGAACACATTATTATAAACCTTCTAATCTAGCAGCTACGTGAATAATGCCACCAAATAAAGACTGCCCCAGATCTGCAGCCTCAGTCCTTCTTTACTGTGTGCTTTGCCTCTCATTCTTGACTGAAGAGGCTGAGAGCCCCATGCCACACTTTTTGAACTTGTAATGTACAAGGGCAGCTGACCCTCAGCCATGTATTAACAAAGAATTATGATTGGGTTTTTGGTCATAACCATTTGCTATGTGCTCTCAAAATGGATTCAGCAAATTCTCAACAGCTTTCCTTTCAAAATGAATTTCTTAAATTTATTTCTTGAACACACATTAACAGCTTGGTTATAATCCAACATACAATCAACCAGTGCTGCCGGAGATGTTTTAACATGATGCAAAACGTATTGACAGTTACACAGATTAAAATGTAGAAGAAGAAAACTGCAGTGAAGTTTGATAAGAAATGCAATATATAAGCAATTCCACTTTCCAAGTGAGATCAAGTTACATACAAATGTTCCTTAGAACTGCTAATTATGTAGAAGTATCACAGTCTTGTGTGTGTGTGTGTGTGTGTGTGTGTGTGTGTGTGTGTGTGTGTGTGTGTGTCTTGCAAGAGGTTCATATGTCAAACGTATGAGGAAGGCACGATTGATTGTAAGTCTAGTAAAATGAAATAAAATTGTCTGTTACTAGGAATCACTGGTGTAACCCAGAAAGCTAAGTGACAGCATAAAATCTGCAATATTTTGATCATGTGTCTAATCTTGTGGTTACAAAAGAACATTAGTAATGACCTAGATAGTTGACAAAGAGCAAATGAGGAAAGGACTTGCTGTGTTGCAAATCCATTTTAGAAGTGATATGTGAAGTCATTATTTTGTTTGTGTTTGTATATACTACACTGTTTGGAAATCAAATGTACAGACTGTAAGTAACGTCTGCTATGTAGGGTGTTCCCAGTATTTTCAAACATAATATAGGGAAAAGAGCTAGGAATCAATCAATGCAGACAAGATATGTAATAGAGCTAGTCTATTCTATAAACTAAAAATAGTGACATCAGATGCTAAAGAGCTCAGTCAGAGACCTGCAAACGAGTCTGTATAACATATTTTTTAGCAAAAGTTGAGAAAACTTGAAGAGAATCACATTAAAGAACATACATGATCTACACTAAAAAAATATAAGAAATGTCTTTAGTAAAAACAGTAATCTGATCCTGATGAAGTCATAGTGCTTAGAGATGCTGACTGTGGAAGAAGGTGTGCTCACATAACATAATAAGTTGTGAAATATGAACCGGTTCAACAACAAAGCTAAAATGCTTAGTAATAATGTCTGATGTATGTCACATGCTTTGTTTCAGCATGACCCATTTCAAACAGGTGATAGACAACAGAGCAAAAGCAAGAGTGCCTCATTACATTTTCTTACCAGGATGTGTTAAACAGTAATTCTCCTAAAGTTGTTCCATTCTGACTTTGAGGCGTGGTGTTGTTTGACTCAGTATCATCTCTTGTGTCAGTATACATACAAAAGACAATTGCGTTATGGTTTCTTAGAAGAGAGTTGCTCAATGTTCTCTTAATCTGTAACAGAAAATAAAATTGTCACTTCTCCTTCTTCTTTCGGCTGCTCCTGTTAGGGGTTGCCACAGCAGATCATCTGTTTCCATTTCTTCCTGTCCTCTACATCTTGCTCTTTCACACCAACCACCTGCATGTCCTCTCTCACCACATCCATAAACCTTATCTTAGGCCTTCCTGTTTTCCTGTTACCTGGCAGCTTCATCCTTAGTATCTTTTTCCCAATATACTCTGCATCTCTCCTCAGCACATGTCCATACCAATGTAATATTGCCTCTCTGGCTTTGTCTCCAAACCTTCCAACCTGGGCTGACCCTCTAATATACTTATTCCTAATCCTGTCCACCCTCGTCACACCCAATGCAAATCTTAACATCTTTAACTCTGTCATGTCCAGCTCTGACTCCTGCCTTTTTGTCAATGCCACTGTCTCCAACCCATATAACATAGCTGGTCTCATTACCCTCTTGTAGACCTTCCCTTTCACTCTTACTGGTACTCATCTGTCACAAATCACTCCTAACACTCTTCTCCACCCACTCCATCCTGCCTGTACTGTCTTCTTCACCTCTCTTCCACACTCACTTTTACTCTGAACTGTTGATCCCAAGTATTTAAACTCATCCACCTTCGCCACCTCTACTCCCTGCATCCTCACCATTCCTCTATCCTCCCTCTCATTCACACACATATATTCTGTCTTAGTCCTGCTGACCTTCATTCCTCTTCTCTCTAGAACATATCTCCACCTCTCCAGGGTCTCCTCCACCTGTTCCCTACTCTCACTACAGATCACAATGTCATCTGCAAACATCATAGTCCTGTCTGATCTTGTCTATCAACCTGTCCATCACCACTGCAAATAAGAAAGAGCTCAGAGCTGATCCTTGATGTAATCCCACCTCCACCTTAAATGCATCCATCACTCCCACCGCAGACCTCACCACTGTCACACTACCCTCCTACATATCCTGTACCACTCTTACATACTTCTATGACACTCCCGACTTTCTCATACAATACCATAACTTCTCTCTAGGCACCCTGTCATATGCTTTCTCTAAGTCTACAAGGACACAATGCAACTCCTTCTGACCTTCTCTGTACTTCTCCATCAACACTCTCAGAGCAAACATCGCATCTGTAGTGCTCTATCCTGGCATGAAACCATACTGCTGATCACTAATTATCACCTCTGTCCTTAACCTAGCTTCCACTACTCATTCCCATAACTTCATGCTGTGACTGATCAATTTAACCCCTCTGTAGTTTCTATAGCTCTGCACATCACCCTTATTCTTAAAAATCAGTACCAAAACAATTTTTCTCCATTCCTCAGGCATCCTTTCACTTTCCAAGATTTCATTAGGCAATCTAGTTAAAAACTCCACTGCCATTTCACCTAAACACCTCCATGCTTCCACAGGTATGTCATCTGGGCCAACAGCCTTTCCATTCTTCATTCTCTTCATAGCTATCCTTACTTCCTCCTTGCTAATCATTGTACTTCATGATTTACTATCCCTACATCATCCAACCTTTTCTCCCTCTCATTCTCTTCATTCATCAACCCCTCAAAGTACTCTTTCCATCTGTTCAACACACTCTCCTCGCTTGTGAGTATGTTTCCCTTATTATCCTTTATCACCCTTACCTGCTGCACATTTTTACTAGCTCGGTCGCTCTGTCTAGCCAATCGGTACAGGTCCTTTTCTCCCTCCTTAGTGTCCACCCTTTCACACAACTCTTCATATGCCTTATCCTTAGCCTTCGCCACCTCTCTCTTTGCCATGCACCTCATCTCCTTATACTCTTGTCTACTTTCTTCATCTCTCTGACAATCCCACTTCTTCTTCGCCAACCTCTTTCTCTGTATACTCTCCTGTACTTCATTCCACCACCAGGTCTCCTTGTCCTCCTAACTCTTTCCAGATGTCACACCAAGCACCTTTCTAGCCATCTCCCTTACTAGCTCTGCTGTAGTTACCCAGCTATTTGGTAACTCTTCACTACCACCCATTGCCTGTCTTACCTCTTCCCTGAACTCCACCTCACAATTACCCTTTTTCAATTTCCACCATTTGATCCTTGGTGCTGCCCTCACACTCCTCCTCTTCTTGATCACCATTGTCATCCTACAAATTACCATCCTATGCTGCCTAACTACACTTTCCCCTGCCACCACTTTACAGTCTCCAATCTCCTTCAGACTGGCCCTTCTACATAAGATATAATCCACCTGTGTGCATCTTCCTCCACTCTTGTATGTCACCCTATGCTCCTCCCTCTTGTTAAAATATGTATTCACCACAGCCATGTCCATCCTTTTTGCAAAATCCACTACCATCTGACCTTCTGCATTCCTTTGCTTAACACCATACCTACCCATCACTTCCTCATCCCCTCTGTTCCCTTCACCAACATGCCCATTGAAATCTGCTCCAATCACCAGTCTCTCACCCTTGGGTACAGTCATCACCAACTTCATCTAACTCATTCCAAAATTTTTCTTTTTCATCCATCGCACACCCAACTTGTGGAGCATATGAACTAACAACATTCATCATTACACCATCAATTTCCAGCTTCATAAACATCACTTTATCCAACACTCTTTTCACCTCTAAAATTGTCACTGTTAACTGAAAATAACATATATGAGTGGAGAGAAATAAATCATAACATTTAATCTAAGCATTTTTGAAACAAATAAACAATCCTTAAGACAAGCTTAGCAAATGTTATGTTAATGAGAAGAAGTAGACCCCAAAAGATGTCATTACAGAAGGATGCACAAAGAGGTGAAGTAATATACCAGGAATAATCAAAGTAAGGCCTTTGTACTTAACTTAAGAAAAGCTGTATCAGACACTGCTTGTAGAGAAATTAGCACAAGGGTACAGTGGTACAGTAGATATCTGGGTATACTTTATAACCTACAACCACTAACAGGCATAATCACAACAGTATGAATAACTGATCCCCACACCCAAAAATGGAACCCACTCAGGTAACTAGTCTGACATTTCACCCCCCCAAAGTCACAGTATTTTTTTGCATAGATTCTGCAGTATGCACCCTTCCATAGGAACATCACAGGATAATATTTGCTATGGTTACCTTCAACACTAACACAGTCATCCACTTGCACATTAGCATGTAGGGTGCAGCTGTAGTGACGTTGTGGGTGTGCGCATGTACACGTGTGTGTGTGCTAGTACAAAGCTACTGTTATTCACATTTATGTGTGTCTTACAAAGCAGAGTACACCAAAATCCTCACACGGCCGGCAAGTACAAAGGCCAAAATAGTCCAAAATAGCAAACAAAACAGCCAGCACAAATATGAGGAATCCAAGACTTTATTAAATCTAAAAGCAGACCGGTTTCGGCCCAAAAAAGCCTTTATCAATGTGAAAAAACACGCACTCTCAGTGAAACACCCCTTTTATATATTACGTTCATGTATTCCCCCAATGGAAATATCAAAACAATTAAGTGACTCTTATATAAAGAAATCACCTACACCTGAATATTCAATCATCACTGCTCAAACTACCTTATACAAACATAATAAGTATAATAAAAAATATGATTGTTAAATGCTAACATGAAAAATGAGCAAATATATGTTGTTAGAAGTTCTTGAGCCCTATTGAATCAAAGTTAGGTTGACATTACAAACACCTATATTCAGACAAAATATGTTAGATAATAGATAATAATAATAATGATTCATGTTAAAGATGTTCATTCAATCCTGGTGGGAACAACCCCCACCCCCCAATCGAATAATCCATGACCTTTCCTTCTGATTAAGAAGTTAATGCCGTTTGGTTTTAGAAAATTTCAAACCAACAACTTTATCAATAATGGTAAAATGAAAATTGGCTGTTTTATGAACCAAAGTGTGTTTATATAATGCATTGGTGATAACCTTATTTCTAATATTACTCAAGTGTTCTGAAATACGTAATTTGAAAGACCTAGAAGTTTGACCAATGTAGAATGCAGAGCAATGACACTCAGCCAAATAAATCACCCAACTGCTACTGCAATTCGTAAAGGTCTGAATTTCAAAAACACGTGTACTATTTTTAGTAGAAAATTCTTTGGTTTTAAATACATATTTATAAAAGGCACAATGTTCACAAGGAAAGCATCCAGATAGTTTAGTACCATCTAATGTACATTGGATTTTAACATAGGGAGATGAATGTCTTTTATAGAAATTAAGGTGTCCTCCTATAGTGACCCCTCTCCGATAAGAAAAAGTCCATCTGTTGTCCAATATTCCAGCTAAATACTCATCGGATAACAAAATGTCCCAGTGTCATTGTATTAAATCAGTAAGCTGCTTAGTATTCCTCCCAAATGTAGTTGTAAATCTGATTTTGGATCCCTTGTTAGACCTAGGGCCCTGATAGGTGAGTAATTCCTCTCTAGGCATATAAAACCAAAAAAAAAGTCCAAACAAGGAAGTAAACAAGGCCAGCACCACAGGACCTGGAAAATCAGTAACCAATGTAGCTGGAACACACTTACCAACTATACCACTTTTTTGTGTTAGATGTTTGACAGAGTACCCCCATTCAACAAATCTGTTAGTTAAATCATTGTTGAAATGTACAAGATCTGCCTCCCTTCAGCATATGAGTCTAATCTTCATGTATTGGGATTTAGGAATGCTCTAACAATGTGGCCTGGATGACAGCTGGATCCATGTAGTAAAGAATTGGAATGAAAGGGCTTCCTGTAAACTGTGCTGGTTAAAGTACCATCATGTTGTTTATTAACCAACACATCCAAAAATGGAATAGACCTCCTACTGAAGTTCACAGTAAATTGGATGCCCCATTTATTATCATTAAGATATTGTACAAACTCTTCTAAATATACTACATCTGATTTCCAACTCATCCAGCAGTGATCTAGGTACCTACGCCAAATGTCCATTTCATCACTGAAAATGTTATGACGCCTATCATAAATCATGTGATGTTCCAGATAGCCCATGAAAAGGTCTGCATAAATGGGAGCAAAGGCAGCCCCCATAGCAGTACCTTGCAGCTGTAAATAACACTTCCTATTAAAGAAAAAGACATTCTTGGTTAATGAATGTTCAACCAGGCAGAGAAGAAAGGTATTAAACCCAGGACTATATAAATTCAATTCAATGAGCCAAAATTCCAATGCCATTAATCCCGCCTAGTGAAGGATGCTAGTATAAAGTGATGTTACATGTAAAGTACATAATAACCATCCATCCTCAACTTGAGAATCAGCAATGATGTTTAAAAACTCTGTTGTATCTTTTATCCTTCCCCTAACCCCCTTCAATAAAGGTTTCAAATATTTAGTTAGGTACACAGAGATGGGCTCCATTAAGGAGCCCCTACCCGACACAATTGGTCGCCCCGGTGGGTTATAGAGATTTTTATGTACCTTGGGAAGCAAATAAAGAAAATGAGAGGAAGGTTCACTAACCTTGAGATGAAAACAGGTTTTGTCATCAGTGATGCCCTCACCAATAGCCATGTCAAGAAAGTTATCAATTTCAATTTTAAATGTGTTAGATCAATGGACATGCTCATATAGAATCTGGCATCATTGAGTTATCTGTTGGCCTCCATTTCATAGTCAGACCAGTCCATAACCACTGTAGAACCACCTTTGTCTGCCTGTATGATGACCAAATCTTTCCTGTTTTTAAGTTTCCATAGTGCCTCCCTTTCTAATTGATTTAAGTTGTTAAAAAGCAAACCCTCACTGGCATGTCCACCAAAATGTAACTCTTTGAGTATACATTTCTGGAAAATCTCGACATGTTTATTCATGGGTGGCATAAAGCTGGAAGGATGGAATTTAAAGCCCACATCTTTGGGCTCTATGTGGTTTTCTGAATTCCTAACAAATTACTTTAAATTGAGAAGCCTACAAAAAGACAACAGATAATGTACAAAATCACTTTCAGAAACTAAGAAGCCGGGTATGAAATTTAATCCTTTATTAAGTAAGTCATATTCAGTAAGTCATATTCAGTTGCAGATGAAACAACAGAAGAAATGTTTATGACATTGTTGGAACTTGTTTTGGCTCCAGAAATTGCAACATGGTCTCTAATGTTAAACTGGGGTTGAGCTCTACATTTATGTTTTCTCCCCCCCCCAATTTCTTGTGCCCCCTAAAGGAATTTTGTCACTACCTGAAAAACTATCGTGAGAAAAACAGCACTTGTGCGCTGGTGATGTCTGAGAAACCTCATTTTCTGTATCAGTATGGGAAGATACATCATCTCCCGAACCATCACTGCTAGTCATTTTAAGGATAGATTTCCTTTTTCTCTCTTATACCTTGGAATCAGGTCACTATTCTTGAAAAATGTAACATTTTTTATTTGTTCAAAAGGGCGACCCTGATTATAATCATGCAGATCCCTATTGTATTTGCGAACCTTCTTGCTTTTAACTCATTTTCAAAGTGTAGCAAATCTCCACTTAATTTCTTTAAACATTCCTTATGCTGAGGTTTATGTTCAAATTGTTTGGCCTCATGACACATTTTAGATACTTCAGAAATAAGAATTTCTATCCTATGTTCATGAAAGGCATGTAAAGCCTTTACAAATTCCATGGAGAAGTTTTGCTGTATGCTGGACCAGGTAGACAGTAATTTCTCATCAGGTTGACCCACTAAGGGCTTCATCCGAACTCTTAAACCCCTTGGAGTGATGCCTTTCTGAATATAGGCTTTAAATAACCTAGCATGCCAAACACTCAATCTTAGGGCCTTCATACTTTTAAAGATATTATCAAAAAGGGAATGGCAACCATCATATTGGGTTGACTGGAAGTTATTGGTTTGTAAATTGATCCCATGGGGTTGAAAAATCCCAATATTCTCCTTATCAACTGATAAGCCCTGTAAAATAGTTAGGAGATCCATATTACAATAAATAAAACACCTGTCAGACTATGTATATTACCTGGCAACTAACTAATACTGCCCTTGTATAGAGAAATATCATGCCAAACACTTAGTCCAAAAACCCTGACTGGCCCAATAGCCAAATGTATTTACCACTATAATAAATAGTAATAGGCTTAACATAAATTGGTATTTTTACCCAAAATTATGTAACTGGAGCTGTTAAAACACTAGTGATTAACCCATGAAAAACCCATGGACCAAAAACATTCTTAAGTTAGTTACCAATTCCGACCCCAAAACAAGAGCCTTTTGAGCAAACAGATCATATAGAATCCAATATAAAGATTATTAACACATTTCAGTCACCAAGTCTATAAAATGGCAAACCAACCATTGGTTTACCAAAACAATTTCAAGTCCATGACCAAAAAAGTTGTTTCTTCACTATTGAAAAAAAAAAACAAAGCATTGGGGTCCACAGTTATAAATGTATAATGATCCCAAAGGACAAAGCATCCAACCAGATGCAAAGATTGTATTAAACGCCAGTCCGGACCTGATTGTAAAAGATGGCGCCCATCAGCCTGTTTCACCAAACAGACATCGAATTTGCCCAATAACAGTTGTTTTTGGCAAGATACACAAACAAATCCGGTGCCTATCAATAAGCCATCACGGGACCCTTCTCCCATTAAAATAAAGCATGACCACCAACCTTATAAAGGAGTCCGCAAACCCAAAAACGCATCCAATGTAAAAAGTGGATAGGTTTTCCAATTAAGAAAAGGGCCCCGAGTCTCAAAATCTCCCAAAGGTCGAAGTATCGAAATGAATGCAAAAATTGCATCAAACACCAGTCAGGATCAGCCTAATCCACCAAGCAGATATTAATTAAAGTCAAGAAGAATCCATAAAGAGATGCTCCCAAACTGTAGCGGTGTACCAACGATACCAATCACGCGGAAAACCCTCCAGCAACAGCAGAAAAACTTCACAGAGGTGAACGACCAAACCATTAGGACAATAGTATAGTCAATTTCAAAAATATCACATCAAATTGGTTACCCAACCGATAAAGGATCAGGAAAAGCTGCAGTAATGTTGAAATAACAGCTGTAGATAACAAAAAGGGTGCACTAATAATGCCGGAATGCACGGAACACCTGATAGCAAACTGGATTCCTCAGACGCCACCAGCGAAGTAAAAGAACCAGCCAGAGTACACCAAAATCCTCGCATGGATGGCAAGTGCAAAGGCCAAAGTAGTCCAAAATAGCAAACAAAACAGCCAGCACAAATATGAGGAATCCAAGACTTTATTAAGTCTAAAAGCAGACCGGTTTTGGCCCAAAAAAGTATAATAAAAAATATGATCTTCTAACAACATATTTTTCTCATTTTTCATGTTGGCATTTGACAATCATATTTTTTATTATACTTATTATGTTTGTATAATGTAGTTTTAGCAGTGGTGATTGAATATTCAGGTGTAAGTGATTTCTTTATATAAGAGCCACTTAATTGTCTTGATATTTCCATTGGGGAATACATGAGCGTCATATATAAAAGGGGTGTTTCACTGAGAGTGTGTGTTTTTTCGCATTGATAAAGGCTTTTTCGGGCCAAAACTGGTCTGCTTTTAGACTTAATAAAGTCTTGGATTCCTCATATTTGTGCTGGCTGTTTTGTTTGCTATTTTGTCTTACAAAGCAGCCATACACAGTTCATATGTGGCCCATCCTACAAGACAATGTTAGCCTGACTCCTTTAAGAGCCACACTTTATAATTGCTTTTGGGTGTGCCTCCTGTTAACCTTCCTAACACTGGAGTATATAATCTCTGTGCTGCACTGACTACTTTTACCTTGTTAAATCATTTGAGTACTATACTTTTCAACTCCCCAGAATTTCACAGATTATCCAGATTTTTGACACAACTTTTAGCCGTCCCTTATAAAATGTTAGTTTTCTGTTAAATCATCGAGGCCTGAAGATTCGAAATAATAACACATATTTGAGTTTCATACTTCATATCCTTCAGAAAATTGCAAAGCCTATAATTCTAGCAACTTGCCATGTTTATAAGAGCAATATTTAACATTTTCTCCTGATTTTGGACCTTTGTCCTCTGAGTACTTTTGGTTTTGTCCAGAATTCTTGTTCTAAGAGGTTGGGAGGTATGGGCACTGTATATTTCCCCTCAGTAGGTACTTGTGCAGTGAATACATTTATTAATATCTACAGACACCTGGCACTAAGTAAAATGCTGCACATAGTTTCAGCTTGTAGACTGTCAGCCTTGAACTGTGTTTATTGCCTTTAGCAGGTTTATCTTGCTCAAAATAGCTCTATGAATTCTTCTCGATTGCGATGTAAATGCCTGCAGCTGATGGGGTTTACACCATGCTAATTTTGCCCACTGAGCATGATGATTGTGTTAATGAGGGCTCATCTCATGAATGTCTCTGAATCACTCATTCTATATGTCAAGCTGAACAGCATAACATCACGTACAGGTCTACATAGCCTCATATGTATGCCTGAGCAACTGCAAGATGCAGTGAACATGCATGGACCTGATAATGGTAACTGGAGGTTAATTTCCCCTCCCTTGCCCTAGCCTTTTCATCATGGGGTAACTACAGAGCACTATTGCTGTACTTGTTGCAGTCCATGCTGCACAACAGAACTATGACCGCCATATTTCACACTTACCACTTCCATTTATCACTTGTACATAATGGCACCATACATGAAGAACACTGCCACTGGCTATGCTAATGAGTTGCCTGACATTATGGGAAAATTCTCACACCTGAAAATGTGCATGGTCATGATATTCCAATCGCAGTTCTCTGCTATGAACCAGGCATGCACCGTAGCTTCAGGGGGCAGTGGTAGTTGCAGGGCTGTTTGTTGGTGCTGAGACCACCATTACTATTTGCTAGGGGACAGTTATGAAGGTTCCCAGTATAGGGTGGATGCCTGGCCTTGTCTTACCAGGGCTATTAGTAATGCCACTAGCATTCCACAAATTAGCAAGCAGTCCAAGCACCACTACAGTGACCTCAAAAGATGACATTTTGACCTCCTTGGCTGATGGGAGGCTGAGGTCACAGACACAGCTCCTGACATGTACTATATTTTTTTCTCCTATCTTAGAAGTGTGTGGTATATAATGCATATTAACTTCTGTATTTGAGCTACAGCACAAGAGGCTATAGCAGAGAATGCCCACCTGTACAGGAAGATGTCGGAGTGCTTTTTCATACACAGGAGTGAGTAAATCTATACCATAACAAGATAATAATTAGTCATTTATTCTACCTCTCCACAAAGGCGGCAGCTGCACAGATATCTCCATCTACCATCCTATAGCCATCCTGTCTCTCATGACTAAGCTCCTTGAAATAGGTATACATATACAACTCCTAAACTTTCTTCTTAACATCCAACTTCTATCACCTACACAGCACAGTTTTAGACCAGCTCAAAGAACTATGACTGCCTGGATATTCTTCATGGATACTGTCAATAAAGGCCAAGACTCAGGCAAAATTGTCTCTTCCCTATTTCTCTACTTATAAAAAGCTTTTGATACAGTCTCTCACCCCATACTTCTAAATCAGCTCTCGAAAATTGGTCTCTCCCCCCTCTCTTAATTGGTACTCAAGTTACCTATCAGACAGACAATAGGCAGTCAAATGGTAGAATTCTTTCTCTCTGTATTTTCACAACTCTACCAGTGTTCCTCAAGGATCTATATTAGATCCCGTCCTATTTAACATCTTTATTAATCTTTAGTCTTCATCGTATGCTGTGGTGGTACGGCGGTAGCGTTGTTACCTCACAGCAAGAGGTTCTCCCGTTCGATTCTCGGCTGGGCTTGGGAGTGCCTTCTGTGTGGAGTCTGCATGTCCTCCCCGCGGTTGGGTAGCGTTCGAAAGATATGCGTGCGTAAATGGGCGTGCCTTCATTGAAGGTTGGGAGTCGAGCTGACACCTCGGCATTTCGTAAAAATCTACTGCCAATCATTAGTGGACCAGAGTTCCGCTGTGGCGACTCCTTACCGGGAAAAGCCGAAAGACAAACAACAACATTAATCTTTAGTCTTCATCCTTTCAGGGCTGTCTCATGCAATACACAGATGACTCTACTATTATCTGTTCTGCTGATGCCATGTCTCAGCTGGCCTTTACCTCCACTGAGACCTAGCTCAGTAACAAATCAACTGATACTTAGTCCACACAAAACGAAGCTACTCCTTTTTACCCATTAAGAAAAAACCTCTCCTAAACAAAACCCATTTCACCACACAATCTCAAAATAACACAATAATTAAAGTTGTTGCTTACACTAAACTACTAATAATAGATGAACATCTAAAATTTTACCTGCACATACAACATAATATTAACAAAACACTACAGAAACTAGGCATTCAGTACTGGCACAAACACTTTTTAACTCATCCACAAAACAAACCCTTGCTACCACTTATCTACTTCCATCTCTCACCTATGCTGCCCCATTACTTACTAACCTACAATCCTCCCTAAAAACTAAACTCAAAACATGCTATAACAAAATTGTCAAGTTTGCTACAAACACTAAATATTCTTCCCACCACTGTATAGCTCTACATTCCCTCATTTGGCTTGAATTCCCACATTATCTCAACTTCCTATAACGGACAACTGTGCATAAAATAATCCACAAACCTTTAGCCTGTCCTGTCCTTAGTACATTATTTAGCAACTATCTACCTTAAATACCTCTCAGATCTGAAAATCAACAAATTTTGTTGGTACACAAGCCTAACCTATCTGCTTGTCAGCTTCTCTACTCTTGTACTGTAGGCAGATCCTAGAATGCCCTTTCATTAACAATCAGAACTAACCAGATCCTAGCATGTTTCAAAACCTTTTTACGAGAGTACCTCTCTTCATCCTGGAACTGCTCTTGCACCAAGTCCCCACCCCTTAAATCCTGAATCCCTCTTCTTCCTGAATACATTGTATTACCTGTTCATTTATCCACCATACTTTTCTTCTTTATAGCTTCTATCTATCCTAAATTAACATTAGCCTACAAAAATATCTTGAGATAACCTAATTGTTCTTTTGGCAGAAATTTTGCATAACATCAGCCTTTTTTACTTATATTTCTTGTCTCACTCTGTAAATTAAGTTTGTATTACTTATAACTAATTGATAAAACATAAGTTTTACATTACTTTAACTAATTGTTAAATGTTTGTCTATGTTCATGTTTATTGTGGAGCTCTCCTTCCCGGGCCTCCACTGAAAATGGCCTGTTATTGGCCCAGTGGACTATCCCTGTGAACAAATTCCAATAAATAAATAAATAAATAACATTTGTGATTTTCTGGTAAATCACTGAGAATTATATTCAGTGGTCTATAAATTAACTGCATTAAACTGTATATTGGAGTACTATTTAAAAATATAACAGATTTTGTGCCTTTGTCCACCCATATTATTTATGAGCACATATGTATGGTTTGGGGATACATATCCCTCCCGAAGTACAACCGTTGGAAAAGGACTCAGCACACAGTACAGACTTCTTAATCTGCTTGACTGTGGGGGATTTTTAATCACCTTTTATTTAGTGTGCATAGCCTGACAGCTGTTGCTTCAAACTGCTGCATTGCTCATTTTTCTATATGTGCTTGATCAGTGCTGGGTGTTTAACTGCTGTCAGAATAGTTCAACATGTAAAATTATTGGCTTTTATGCTGCAGGTGAAGATGTATGTTGGTTCTATTCTCCCCTAGGGTGCTGTGTCCTTCCCTCAATATATGACCTACCTTTCAGCATGAGGGGTATTCTGAGTGTATTGTCCTTTGAGTTTAACTGTTATCCATGGTTGTTTCACATACACGTGGTTCTGTATTTAGAGGTCACATATATCAGCTTACAACTGTCTGCCGTAATACATACCTGCTATTCCCACTGATATTTTCTCATGACAGTATTGCAGTTGTTATCTGCTGCATTTAATTATATGTTTACATTTCCCTCCCAAACCCTCTTTGTAGATAGCTTTTCCAGTAAATAAAATATTTTAGGATGTTATGAGTTTTTCTCAATTTATTTTCCTCCTCCTACTCCTCATCATCTGGAGCAGTGCCTGAGGCCATGCTGCGGACCATTAGACCCCCACATTCTACACCACTTACATCATCTACCTCTCAGCCTGCCAGACCCACCTCTCCAGAACCAGCAGCAGCAGAGGCTGTAGGTCCTGTAGCCCTGTACCAAGTGGGGCTTCACTGGTCAATGCAGCAGTTGCTCCTGCTAGTGTGCCTGCTGGCAGAAGTGACCAATATGTAACCCAGAGGCAGCTGACTGTGGTTGAGGGGGGGGTAGTGGACAAGCATCTGAATGTCACTTAGAGCATCTCCTGCAGCTCAGAGTCGTGTCTGTGACTACCATTGGCCTCTCCATTGGAACTAGGGCCCAGAAGTGCGGGTGCAGTGTAGCTTTCCACTGAGTCACATGTCGGCAAGGTGACATTCTGGGCATCCCTGCCCTATATCCCATCCTGGTCTTCCTCATCCTTTTATGTCATTGCCTTCCCTTGTTTGTTGTCCCTTCTTTGCCATTACCACTATTTGTCCAATGTCTTCATATCCACTGTGCCCCTCCTCCCTCTGTGTCAGCACATCCCCTGTCAGTCTTATTTGTGTTCTACATTTGTTCACATGCTCCTGCTTAGTGCCCTAGCCCTCTTACAATGTCTTCAGCTCTCCTTTCTCCCCTCATTTCTTTGTTCTTCCTTTGAATCCTAGTTGCCAGTATTACAGACATCCCTTCCTTGATTTCACACAACAGTACTGTTGACTGCCATTAACACGTATATGGAATTTCAAATCTCTAGCAGCTTACACACATCTTGCATTCTAGAGGATTTCCTAAAAAAATGAACTTAAAAAGAATAATAAACATAAGTAAATATGTTGTGAATGACAAAAGCTATTAAAGCACTACAAATAGCAATGTTATCAGTAAGGAGTATTCTATACAGTGGTAATAGTTGGTTCATTCACAGTCTTTCCATAAATACTATAGTATATGATAACGCACATAAGCCCAAAATTATAATTTTTGCTAAACTTTCACAAGCAACTTGCCATATCTTGGAAACTATACAACTTAGATATATATTATTAGGACATTTTTGTTACTCAGATATAAGCTTTCATGAGACAACAAGAAATTCCTCTATGAAGGCATGTTTACTGAGATATTTATATGAATATAAAAATATGCTTAATTACATAATTATCATTATAAACAACACTGATTATACAATGACTGCCCATTAACATTCAAAAATGAGCACACTGATTGGACAGCCCACCCAGCACGCTCATTGTAAATCGAGCATATACCAATAGAAAAAAGTCTGCTTGCTAAAGTATCATTGAGCGGCCAGACTTTTTTTTTTCTATTGGTATATGGTAGACAGGCATTAATCTGAAGGAAAGAAAGTCTGAAACTGAAAAGCATGTCATTATTTAGTGACTTTGTTACTCATAAAATTTGTGGTTTTCTAACAAATCACTGAGGAATTAAGTCACTAAATAATGACATGCATTTCAGTTTCGGACTTTCTTTTTTTCAGACAATACACAATTATTCTCACAGATTTCTAAGTTTCTAAGAGCAACATTAACAATCGATACCCTCTTTTAGTTATAATTTGTCCACATTTCTTGAAATAAGAGGTTGAGAGGTACATACGAGAGGAGAGAAAATACAAGAAAAATCAGGTACATTCTGCAAAACTAAAGAAACATACCTGATTTTCTTTGCATTTTCCCATCTCTCTCATACCTCTAAACTGTTTGGAGGTTAAATTTTTTTTCTTTAAAAAAAAAATAGCAACGGAGATCGTCCTTTCTCCATTGCTTGCTTTCTAAAGTACTGATGTACTGTGTAAGCATGGGAACGTAAGTACTACATGCATGTGCAGTACATCATCAAAAGGCAGAATCCAGAAACGATGGGGAAGAACACCATGGTGCCATTATACAAAGACATTATTTAAGAAAAGTAAGTAATTTCTTATTTAAATAAAGTGGTTATATAATAGCAATAACCCATGGCTGTGTATGGTGGTATAATAGCAATAACCCATGGCTGGGTGTAGGTGATGCTAGATTTACCCAAGGTTGGCTTTGTTTGCAAACCACACCAACTGTGGGTAAATCCAGCATTACTGACACTCAGCCATACATTATTGCTCTAATATCTCTCAAGATGTGCAATTTACAGTGCAAATATCAAAGATATTCTTCTTCAACACTAGCTAAGCTTTCACCTAATGTCATACAACAGTTTGTAAGTCACCTGTTTTTGAAGTATTAAGTACATATGGAAATATTGTTTATTTTAATAATCATTAACAAACAACTAGCAATATCTTAGGTATAATGTGATATAAATGGACATTAGATATTTCCACAGTAAAAGACCACCGACCAAGGAAGTATACTGAAAACTGTCTTTAATAGAAGTGACAAAAATAAAAACGAACAGCAATCCAAATCAAAACGAGCGCTTTCGCCTGGTTAATACCAGGCTTTGTCAAGATGCATATTAGAAGAACCCAAATGCTTTATATAATCATTTACTGGTCACCTGACACTTAAAGGTATCGTACTGCAAATGGCTGATGACGTGAATATATGATGCGGCCGCATCATGTATTCACATCGTCAGCCATTTGCAGTACGATACCTTTAAGTGTCAGGTGACCAGTAAATGATTATATAAAGCATTTGGGTTCTTCTAATATGCATCTTGACAAAGCCTGGTATTAACCAGGCGAAAGCGCTCGTTTTGATTTGGATTGCTGTTCGTTTTTATTTTTGTCACTTCTATTAAAGACAGTTTTCAGTATACTTCCTTGGTCGGTGGTCTTTTACTGTGGAAATATCTTATTTCGTGGTTTTGTGACTTACTGCACCTTTGCGTTTGGTTTTTGGCCATATAAATGGACATTGACAATTCATTTTCCTTTCTTCTAACCATGGCATATGACAGCATACCCTTCAATAACATGTAGAGATGTCAGTTATAAAACAGTGAACATAAGTATGAAAATATAAATAAGTGAAAAACAAAGATTAATTTCTCTACAGCAGGATATCCTAGATTAACAATGTTAGTGTCATGTTCTTAACAAGTCCTTGCACATTCTAATACTGCCTATTATTAGCTGGTAAGTCACTTGATTAAAGAAGCCAGACTTAAAAAAGTCTGGATGCAATAAGGAGCTATGGGTATGAACTGGAAGAATATAAAAAAGGTGCTATAGGTTTGAATGAGTTAACTGAACAAATATTTCTCTTTGGGGTAGATTAAATCAGGTTGGCCGTAATGGCTAGTGTAGTCACATATAAAGTATAAGATAGAAAATGTCATCAGTTTTTTGTTTAGAAACTATTTCATGTTGTGTTGTAATCAAATAGTGGGTAATCCCAAATATTTTTCCTTTCTTTCCTTCCTTATTGCAGCTTCTTGTTACAGCGTCTCCTGCCAGATTTTTTTGTTGTTGTTTTGCTTGTGGGGAGAACTGGGAATCTGTATTTCAGTGACTATTTTCATCACCTTAGTGTTCCCCTAAGAGGTAATGTTTAAACACAGAAGACATGGCAAAAAAAAAAAAATCAGTATAGATGTCTTCCTGAGGTCTGGAGGGTGATGTCTGAGTCTGCACAATTCTTTGAATATGCTGTGTGCTTGTATTTTAATAAAGTATTTTTGGCCTTGTGACATAAGAGGAACAAAGAGTATTGAACTTAGAACAGAAACATTCTAGAATGTTTAGATTCTTAGAAATTCCAAGGCTATTGAATTATATGACCATTTATGCCTTGCCAGTACACACACCCCCAATCAGGTCACACCTGCTTTCTCCTGGATGGCCATACTAGCCAGTCAGTCCTGGAGTGAAGGTATAGATACTCATCCAGTCGTCTTGCTTATGTTTAAAAGAATGCAGTGAATTGCACCACTTAACATGCAAGGGAAGTTTATTCCAGAGGTTTTGGAGGCACTCAACTATAAACTTGTCCCTCCACTACTTTTTATTTATCTTTTGGTAAAGATTTAGTTTCCTGGTTCTAGTGTTGGTACAGCCAGTGGACTTGCAGAGATACATAAAGGAGCAGTAAGCAAGACAGAGATCTCCCCACAGAAGTCTATAAGACACTGAACAAAGATATAGATCTCCCACCCTGTCTTAATAGCTCAGCAACTTTAGGCCTGTTATCATTTTTTTGTTAGAAACCTATGGGGTCCTTTTAATTGTTTCTTTATGTGTAATGAGATACATCCCTAAGGGGACATTGTACTTGATAATTGTCTTGATGACTGAGTATAAGTGACTGATTACACCTTTATACCTTATAGATATTCTGTTGGGTGATCTGAGAAGTAAATGCTGAAAAGGAGAGGTCACAGCACCAAGCACTGAGGGACACTACTGTTCACTTTCATAATTTTTGATGAAGTATTTGGAACTGGCACTGTGTGGGTTCTGTCTTTCAGCCAGTTTGCTATCCATCTTACTTCATGTGGTATAATCTTTAAAGCATTTAACTTCGGTATGATGCTAGCAAGGGAAATGATGTCAAAGGCCTTGGTCAGGTTAATGATACAGTGTATGTACAACATGGCCATCATCTACAACCTTTGCACCCCTTGTGTAAAATGTTTACATTTAATAAACAGGTTCCACCCTTCACAAAGCCAAATTGTTTAGGATTATGTCAAACGAGTTTCTTGATGTTGCAATTTATGATGTCAGTTATAATTCCTTGCAGCTGCATAAATCAGTGCTGGTACTGCCCTTCTGCACCATTCCTATGTGCTGATCTCATCCCCTGCATCTTGCACTTGGGGGTGGCTACTCCCTTTGCCTCGCCCTAGTTTTAGCTCTGCAAAATTGTCAGAAATCTGTAATTATTGTGTCTTCCTTGTCTGTATCACTGAATTTCAGTAACAATGGTTCAAGTGCCCTTTTATGACTGAAATGTTCTGAAGTGGTAATTTTATTAATATTGGCTAGTAAATGTTATTTCATTTCTTGTTCAGACAAAAACGACAAACACAAACAAATGCTTTTAGCTAACAATAAATAGAATTTCAGGAAAGCTAACTCAGACGAATCTGTAATGATCTCCATAACAAGTACAGATTATTTTCTTTGTTAATTAAGTTTCAGAAAACATATCCTGATAGAAAAAGGAAAAAAAATGTGGTATCAATCCAAACAATGTGAACATTTGTTCTTGTAAGGAAAGAAATGAATCTGCAAGTGGCTAGAAGAGTGAAGCCACAGCAGGGCCAAGCCTTTGCCAGGCCAAAGCTCAGTCTGTGTCCCAGAGTGTTTAGTATCAGTAATCTGAACTTAAGGCAGCAAATGATGGCAAACTCAGCTGGTTCATGGCACCTCACACAATGAAACACTTCAAAGAAAAAGATCTACCTTTGGACTTCATTAGTTGATCATGTCCTATTTGGTAGCATCTGAATTGTCAGTCTATATTGTTTATTTAGTAAAGTTGAAATGAAATTTTATTACATTTACTCAGTGGCCAGCAGGGAAACCTGACTTTAAATCTGGACAACAGCCTGACTAGAAGATAGCTGGACTACAGAAAATATGTGATACAATATAGGATGATCACTCTGATGAGCAGACGAAGGCTGCACCACTATTTGCTGTAAAACACTGTTGTGTTCTAGGGCATTATTTATTTATTTTATTTATTTTATTTTATTTTACATTTGTTGACCGGGATAATCCAACTGGATATATGTCCATTTTCAGTGGAGGCCCGGGGAGAAAAGCTCCAGTGACAAAATTCAAAGATTACACAAAAATTAGATACATAGTAAAATGTAAGACAAAGAGTCAAGCATATTTACAAGTTGGTTTAGTAAGGCTCCCAGCAAGGACTCACAAGTTACATGGTCTGTCAGATTAAAAACAAAATCATCAGATTGAAACAAACAGTGTTGAGCATTAAATGCTTACAATACTATCTAGGTTGGATTATCATTTTGTAGCTTAATCAGAGTTGGTACAGGGACAAAGCCAGTTCATTTTGAAATACTGTTTGATGCTTTTTCTGAAGAGACTTAGGGAGGGCTGGAGGGTTATATAGTTTGGTAGTGAATTCCAAGTTTTGCCAACAAACAAACAGAGATTCACCAGCTGAGTTATTGACTTTGTAGGTTTGGACCAGTAGTTTGTTGGATGACCGTAGTGACCTCAAGTTATTGTATCGTTTTATAATATTTTTAAGTGAGGGGGTATTTCAGGTTGGTATAGAATTTTGTGTGCTATTAAGAGTTGATTGAATTGAATTAAACTGGGCAGTTCTAGCCACCCTAGTTGATTAAGGTTCTGGCAGTGATGGGTTCTATAGGTGGAGCCAGCGGTGAATCTGGCAGTATGGTTGTGGCTATGGGAGAGCTCACTCAGTGCAGATTTATTAAGGTTGGAGAGTACAGGAGAGACATATATAAGGGTAGAGAGTAGGTGCGACCGGGCGACTGCAGTTCTAGCTAATGGGATTAAAAATGGCTTGTTTCTGTAAAGAGATCCAAGCTTCTTATTGATGGTTTGTATGGTTTTGTTGACATGTAGGTCAAATTTAAGATTACTATCTATAATAACCACTAGAAGCTTAGTATGGGTGTCCAGGGAGATAGAGGTACCATCGTTTGATGTAACAGAGAAGGAAAATGGGGTGGATCTACTAGTGGGGGTAAAGAGTAGAAGTTTAGTTTTATTGGGGTTCAGCAGTAGACGTTGATTGGAGAGCCAGTTTTCAATAATGTTAAATGTGTTTTGGGTTACGATTTGTAGGTCAGATGGGGAGGAGGCTGAGCAGATCAGAGTGGAATCATCTGCCTATTGAATGCAGGTGGCTTTGGGGATAGCAGTGTGAAGGTTATTGATAAAGATAGAAAAGAGTAGTGGTCCAAAAATGGAGTCTTGAGGGAAACGGAGTGTGAGAGGCAGCTGGCTGAATAGTTTGCCCTGCCATAATACAGCCTGTTGTTTGTCAGTCAGTTAGGACTGGAACCACTGGATTGCATGATTGGTCAGGGAGATTGATTTTTGGGAATGAACGAGAAGTTCATGGTTGACCATATCAAAGGCTTTTGATAGGTCAAGAAAGAGGGCTGAGGATAGCCTATTGTCATTACTGTTTTGGTTAATGGCATCACTAAAGGAAAGGAGGGCAGAGGTGGTACTGTGATGTGGCCTAAAGCCATGCTGAGAGTTAGACAGTAGATTGGTCTGTATAAGATATTGGATTATTTGCTTATGTACGCACTTCTCCATTATTTTGGCTAGTGGTGAAAGAATGGCAGTGGGTTTATAGTTGGATAGTTCTGTCAACTTCCACCTTTATGGAGTGGGATGATGTGGGATATTTTCCAGACGGAGGGGATAGCACCATCGGATAAGGTTCTATTGATCAGGATAGATATGGGGTATGCACTGGCATCTGCAGCTTTTTGTAGGTACTCTGCAGGGAGGAGGTCAGCAGAAAGGGTAGTAGGTTTTAATTTTTTTATCAGGGTTTTGATAAAAGTGGTAGAGATGGGTTGGAAACTAAAGAGGGGGTGATTAGTGGGTAGATTAGAGGTAGGGTTGGATTTGCTAGGGATTTGATTGTTTCAGTGAAAAAGTTATTGTAGGCACCAGCTATGGTCTCTGAGGAATTATGGGTGAAGTTTGAAGGGGTTGGGGTGGTTGATTGTCCTGGATGAAGAAGCTGATTTAAGCCTGCCCAAAAGGGGATTGTTTTGGTGTTTATATAGGAGATTTTGATAGTAGCTTTTTTTATCTAGCAGAATTGATTTTTTTGTTTCATTCCTGAGTTGGCGGTATTTTAAATGGTCAAGAGAGGCTTTAGTTGATCGTCAGTTGGCCCAGGCTCTGTTTCTAGTTTTGATTTTTGACTTGGTATCCTTTGTGAGCCATGGTGCAGTATTTAATTTGTTTTTTTATAGTACGTGCAGGAGCATGTGAATCAAGGATACTTAGGAATTTAGTATTAAAGTAAGCTATGGCCTCATCTAATGGAAGATTTTTTTAGTATTGACCAGCCTATTGCCCTCAGTTCATTTTGGAAATTAACAGGATTGAAGTTCTTCTTGTTTCTGAATGTTTTGTATTTGGTCTGGTGGGGGGTCTCTGCCTTGTGTTTTATGATATAGGTTAGTAGGTGATTGCTAAGGTTGTCAGGGAGAGTCCCAGCTATATACAGTTGGGGTTGGTTATTGACAAGTATCCAGTCTAGGATACTTTCCCTTTTGGTAGGTTTGTTGATCCTAGTGGGAGAGGTTATTGTTTGCGTAAACCCAGATAGATTTCTATGGGTGATTGGGGGTTCAGAGTAGCAGGAGTGCCAATTGGTGTTGGAAGTCAACAAGAACTATGGTTTCTTGGGGGTAGGTAGTGGATAACCAATAGAGAATATCATCTAGGGTATTTATATTATTATCTGGTAGAATGTAGGCACAGACAATGTTCAAACATTTGTTATGGTTAATCTGTAGTTTGGTTATGAGGTGTTCTGCATTATTAAATAGGGGTGGTTGTATGGTGTCTCTATTGACAGAGTATGTTTGTAAAGGACTGCTATCCCGCCGCCTTTCTTAGTAGTGCGGTCTAATTGGTGTATGTTATAGCCTGGAGGTAATATCTCATTACCAGCATTATTTGGTTTAAGCCAGGTTTCTGTAAGACACATAATGTCTGGGGAGTAGATTGCTAAGAGGGCATGCAGGTTGGGAATTTTATTGTTAATACTTCTAAAATTTAAGGAAAATGTTAAGAGGGAACTGGTGGGAGTAGAGAGGGGTAGCTTGTTTGTAGGGGCTGTGGTAGGGGAGTAAAGGTTACTGGGTGCAGGTGGGCCAGGGTTGGGATGAATGTCCCCATGTATTATAAGGCTGTAGTGACATGAAACTCTGAGATTTTGTTTATATGTTTTTTATAGTCTTTGTCTTTAGGATTGCATTTTATGGCTTTGAAAGGGTGATACATTGGTGGAGGTGATAGATTGGATGTGTGGGAGATAGTTAAGTGTGTAGTCTTGTATGTGAAGTCATGGAAGGCTGTTTGAACTTTTGGGTAGTGAAAACCAAGATAGTATTGGTGCTCATAGGCAGTGAGGTGATAAAACAGAAGTAGCAGAGGCAGTAATATAATTAGTATTGTTTTCTTTGTTTATAGTATAGTAAGAGGGCTGGTCATCATCAGGGTTCAATGTGTAATCGGGATTTGGAAGGATGGAAGAGGAAGTACTAGGCTTGAGAGGAGTGGGTTGTTTAGTGATGTGTGAGGTGCTGATTGGTACTTAGCAATGGGAGTGTGGCTAAAGTTGTATAAATTTAGCAGTAGTGAGGGCAGGTGAAAATTGGGGGCAGGGTGGGGCATGGAGCGAGCCCAAAGGGCGAGAGGAGTGGGGCTAATTGGACCACAAGACACCTACAGCTTGTAAGTACATACAGCCTCTAAATATGGCTTCTGTGTGACCTAATGTTCTTACACATTACCAGCTTGTTTAAGTAGCTTTTATACAAATGCAACTTGTTTACTGGTGTAGCGTTTCTATGTCTGCTTGTAGCCACCTAGTTCTAGCTTATGGGAAGCCACTATTAGATATGTTAACTGTGGTTTATTTAATTAGGGGTTTCTTGAAAACCAGAGATACCCTGCAGTGCTATAGACCCAGGGCTAGCTTTCTGTGTTAGCAGTTAAATCATACAGCAAAGATATTATCCTTGATCACTTTTCAGTGTTGGGGCCGAACAATTAGCTATTTTAAACAATCTTCTGCTATTGTTGTCTTCCTAGTGGTGCCGGCTTTCTCTGGGAGGAGCAGCACACAGGGGATAATACCTGGTAAAGGATGTAGAGTTAAGAGTGCTGGTTTTCAGGAGTTTAACATTTACTTCTTGTTACACTATAAACATGCACTAGAAATCATAATGCAACAGTTGGCCAGTCTTATTTCATTAGCGAGAACCAGACTTTAACATAGCATTACAGGCTAGGTTATTTTGCAAAGTACAAAACTGATGATGGCATGTCTATTTTTACCCTACTCTATCTTCTCTACCACTCATTCTTTATTTCTCTCTAGCTCCCAATTCATTTTGTCCTTTTTTTTCATCTCTACCCCCTCTCTCTGCTTAACATACTCATCCTCTCCTCCTCACCCTTCTTCTCCTCCTCACTCCTCTCTCCTCAACTAAAAAAAAATAACCTATAATCTTATACTCTCCTTTGCCTATACTCAATCCCACTTCTCCTACCCACCTCTCTCCCATCTTACCTCCTTCTCCTTTGAAATTTCACTTAACAACTATCAAAATTTGTTCTAAAAACACACTTCTACTTTATTTCCACAACATTCAAAGCATACACAAGAAAATACCATTCCATCATGCCCCCTCTTAGATATTTTTGACATTTGACATTCTTGTTCTCCTGAAAACTGGCTAAGGCAATAAAAAGAGAAAACCATACTTCTTGGCTGCGTTAACATATAGATTGAACACACTCAATGATATCAATCCCTCCTCTTTATTAACTCCGGTCGTTTCACCCACACCACCTTGGTAGTAAATTTTATTATGTAATGTACTTTATATAGTGGGTTTCTTTCTCCTCTCTGCTGAATGGACAAAAATGGACATGTATCCAGCCAGACTAGCCCGGTCAACAAATGTAAAATAAAATAAATAAAATAAAATATTTCCTAGGCTCCTAACAGTAACTTAAACAACAACAGCTCAGTATCAATCGTTTAATGGCACAGTCTATGAATAATTTCCTAAGCTTTTAACAGTAACTTCATCAACAGCACATTATCAACAGTTCTTTCCCAATTTAGTTGTGATACAGATAATTAACACTTAGTGCTAGATGCTGTAGTTCGATACTGAGTGGTTACAGGGTTGCAAACATTTCCCTTCTCTAGTACACTAAGTATACAGGACCATGTGCAGGCAAGACAGTAATGCGGTCAGTACAAGTACACTGCAGTTACACTTATTAAAACAGGTATCCAACATGCATAGCAATTTTATATTATTTGTAGGAGCATTTCCAGTGGAAAATAGTTGATAAAAAACAATTTACATACCGCATGAAGCAACCTGCTGGGTCTAGGAGCACTGGGGCATTTAAAATGGGGGTATAATCTATGTAACTACTATGGGAAACTGAGGACAAGGATTGCAAAATGGAGTAAGAAGAGAAGAACATTTCTTGTAGGGACAGTATTAGGTCTGTAGGGACATTTCTTGTAGGGACAGTATTAGGTCTGGAGCATAGAGACTGCACTGATGGGGAAAAGGCAGGACACAAAGAGGAAGCAACATAATGAACAAAAGAAGATATGCATGCGTATGATACGCTGTGCCATCAAAGTACAATGTTATAAGTGTCATATGACAAATTGCCTTGTATGATGTCTAACTTCTTCTAACGTGTGCATAATTATGGGACTGTATAAGAAATAGAAGGCTGTGAAGGAGGAAAATATTATTCTGATGGGTGTTGTTTTAGCCAATGAAGTATATACATATGTAATCCTCACAAAAATAGAAAGAAGGTAGGACAGCAACCCCATACAGTTCTACTGGCATTGCATGAACATTGTGACTTCAAGGAAAACTGCACTATAAATATTACTTTTTCTCATCCAATTAGCCCTACTTTATCACACACAAAAGAAGTATGATTTCATTATGTCTCATTCCTGTGCTATTCTTTTCTCATTCCTGTGCTATTCTTTTCTCATTCCTGTGCTATTCTTTTCTCATTCCTGTGCTATTCTCCCTTGGCAATGTGTATGAACACTCATTTGAGTTTATATTATTTCTCTTGATTCTTTCTTTAGAAATTTGTCTCGTTGATTATTACCTCTTACTGTCCATTTCATTTAACAGTTTTGGTGCAAAAATACACCACATAGCAAGGTGAGTTTAGTTTTGCCTTCTTTCCCTGTCACAGAGGCATAAGTCATTTTGAGTTTCTTGGGTGCAGGCTAACTCAAATCCTTGTTTATTTGCACATGTTGTTGGTAATGTCCATCTCATAAGCCCATCTTTGGTGGAATTCCAGGAAGATAAAGATCTCTAGTCAAAATAAAATCTGAACAATAAACATACATATAATAGATTCATTATAAATATAAAACTACATAGACAAAATAGCAGATAAGATATGAACAGGAAGTTAGTCATAAAATAATACAATAATTATGTGATAGTTATTACAGTCAGATGGTTATTACATACTGTACCTACTTAATTACAATATGCAGACATATTCAAAAATGCATGAATATTTTGTAGTAAATACTGAGAATAGAACAAAATAGAAGTGAATAAGGCCAAAAACAAATATGGCAATTCAATTTTGCACAAATCATTTTTACCTACAGTGAATATACTAAAAACATGAGTGGCTGTGTGGAAACTTATCGCATGAATAGAAATAAGTAAGAACTGTGTTTGCAGTAGAAACGGTTCAGGCTGACAAAGAATTTTGAGTTTAAATGTGATAAAGCTGTTGCCTCTACTTACAATAATCTTTTTAAATAAGCTAAAAATGTTGCTTGAAATTAAGGTGAATAAATAATATTGCAGTTACATTACTGGTTAAGGCAAAAGTGTTTTTCTTTCAACTTGATTTTGAGTACTTTAGGATTATATATATATATATATATATATATATATATATATATATATATATATATATATACACCCAAAGTTAATATTAAACTGATTCCAAAGCTTACCAGCATAAGACTGAATACCATGCATCAAAAAGTTTGTTCTTAGCGATATTAATATTGGCTAGCCAGCCCACAGATGCTTTACATTCCAGTGCATCATGTAAAACAAGTGTAGAAATATTAAATATTATGTGCAAGCTTTGTTTAAGGAATAAAGCTAACATATGACTGAATTCCAGTCAGTGAAGTTCTTGCTGTAAGAATCAATGATAAGTTCATCCACCATGGCCTGCTGTAAAATGAATGGACCCTAAGGGTTAGTTGACATTTATAGAGGAGGGATTGAAATAAAGGTCTTAGAAGAGGAGAAGCATATAGTAAGGAAGAATCTAGGCAGGCAGAAACAACGAAGACATGGGAGATGATGATGATGACATAAGGCATGGCTCTGTATAGTTTGCTCAACTTTTGGTTAGACCTAGTAGTAAGATTAACCATATGTCAAATTTCATCTGATTATCAATTGTACAGAACAAAAGTATAGTATGTGCTATTTGTTCTTCAATTAGCAGTTGGCCAAGTGTGTGAAGGCAATATACAAGATGGCTCTGAGATGAATCAGGACTAAAGATATGCAAAGCTTATTTATAAGACAGTGCTTAGGAGAGAATGCATAGGTCTAGTTGCATCGACATTTAGGAGAGGGCCTGTAGTGAAATATCATAGATATAAGGACAAGGAAGTATTCTAAAGCTTAGAAATGACAACAGAGGATCTAGATTCAGACAGAGAATGACAGATTAATCTGTATATTGTATAATCGATTTATTTAGTGCAGTGATAGCCATATCATTGACAAATATTGTAAATATCACTGAATACTGGACTCACCCTTGTGGCATTCCAAGACCTGCTTAAGAGCATCTGACATATTTTTCATTTCCATTAGATAATTACTTTCTATATGACAGGTAGCTGGTAAATCATTTAACTGCTCTAATGCAACTATACAGGGCAAGAAAATTTTACACACATACATAAAAATATTTCAAGCACAGACATTAATGCCATTCTAGCCTGACAATATACAAAAACAGTTGTTCCCATTATAAGTGTCCAGGCTGTTCTTAAAAATATCTAAACTAGTACTTGCTTTAATGTAATTTGGTAGTCTGTTCCAATCATCAGCTACTCTGTCAGAGAACCAGTTAGTACGCTTCTCATTCCTATAGAATTTTCTACATAGGTTGTCTAATGATTCTCTACTACTCTTTGATAACCCCAACCATTCCCAGAGCTAACTGTCACTAAATGTCCTATATACCTGAATAAGATCTTATCTTAAATATCTATGAGACACTGTACAAGTTCAGATATTTTAGCCTTTTATAATAACTTACATTTTCACATCCATGTATGCTCTTGGTATATTTCCTATTTTGAATTTAAGAAATGTTAAGTGATTTAAGAAATGTTAAGTGATTCGCAGTTTTGAAATCTTTTAAAAGGTCAATATACAGATGTCTATTCAACTTGTTGTGAATAGAGTCTACAGTTTATTGAAGGGAAGTGTCAGTGCTACGCTTTGGTCTGAAGCTAGGCTGGGTGGCACATAATGAGATTGTACTGACAAGGTATTACAGATGGTATTTTCAGAAATTCTGTCAGGATGTTGTCAAAGGATGAACAGTCAGTTTTAAGCTTTTGCAACTGTTTGTATTCTGTTTACATGGTAACTATACATGGTGAAGATCTGACAGTCAAATTTAGGATTAGAGTAAAACATTTGGTATTAGAATGTGTGTTTGGCAGAATGCTGAGGACGGCTTTGTGAAAATTTGAACAAAGTGACCACCCAATTCAGTGTCTGAAAGGTGACAGAAGGGAGGAAGGAGTGTAGTAATGATCTGGGTATAAAAGCTGGTCAACAGTAGGGCATTTTTTTCACAGTTCAAGAGGCCTTTATTCTCTGTTGGTTAGAAGTGTTTGCCTTTTTGGGCAAGCTGCTTATACCGTCTACTTTGTTCTGAGCTTGTCTGAAATCTGACAGTTTCACAATGTTGTTTAGCTCTGTATTACAGAGTCCACAGATGATCCTTGAAGTCATGTGTAATTTCATGTCAGCGGTGACACAGAGGAGGTTTATTACCCTGATACATATTTTAGACAGAGGAATTATATTGTTTAATATAGAAAGGAATGCTGTGTTAAACAGGCTGATTGCATCACTCAGTGGATGTTTACATAAAGGTCAACCAGTCATTTGTTTTTAGCTTTTCAACGAAAGCAGAACCCTCAAACATCCTCATGTTTCTGAAATAATAAGACCTGTGTGATTTGTCGATTTTGGTGTGTCCACAAACCACAAATGTTGGGAGTTGGTCACTTATTGCATCTGACACAATACCACAAGTCATTATGTTGCATGCGGCATTAGTAAGAATCCAGTCTGGAGTACTTTCATGGTCGGCATATAGTTATTGCTCCTTGTGATACTTTTATTTGGCTGAGACTGTGCACCTGTAAAGAAAGGTGACAGGAGCCTTCGTCAGTCACTGTTTTTTTCACTTGACATCATTACTTATGATGATAAGTTCTGTAGAAACATTTAATAAGAGCTGCTGAACATGGTGACATCTGTCATAGGTACAAATGTATACACAGATCACAGAGATTAACTGTATTAATCTTTACTGGTCTGGTATAGATTCTCTTGTTGTTTCAGAAGGTAGAATTTGGGTTAGAGCAAGGAAAATAGCGAGGTTGTTCCTGTACAGGATGGTTAATTCACCCAAACCCTTTTGGCTTCTGTTGGCTCTGAGTATGGCACAACCAGAAGGAACAATCTCTGGACCTTTGGCTTGCGGCTTTACAAAGGTTTCCAGGACAACAGGTATGTCTGGCTGATACAAATTAAACAAGCTATGTGACCTGTGAACTTTGCTTCTGATGCTTCAATATTCATGTGCACCATTTTAAGGCAGTGACTGAGCAAGACTTTGGATGAATCCCTTCTGATAATATTAATGAGACAGTACAGTGATTGTGGAGAAGCCTGCATTACAGGGTATTTAAGCTTTCTGATGTAATATTTTATTGAAATAGATACAAGGTTGTATCAGCCTTCCACTAGTCAAGCCTTTGGTTGGCTTTGCAGTATGAGATCATAGAGGGACAACAGACATTGAGCAGTGGTAATAGAGTGTCCCACTATGTGAGTGCTGAAAATGAATAGATTCTGTGGTAGCAAGAGAAAATTTAAAAAAGTACAGACAAACATAGAGATGGCTCACACAAGAAACTGACTTACATGGCTCCTGTTGGATAGCTTCCTCACAGATCTGATTTGGTGAGCAACTGCAGGTCGGACAATGGTAGGTATGTAAGGGAACATAGCTTAATTATGATGGTAGGACCATTTCTGCTGAATTATTCAGACATCAGTACTTTAGCATGGATGACTCAAAAACTTTTTCTAAGTCTTCAGAAAGACTCAGAAAGGACATACTCTGTGGAAGGGGGCTGGTCAGCACTAATCAGCCTTGTAACTGAAGCTATCTGTAGGAGATAAAGATAGGTAGAGATGGAAAGTGTAGAGCCAGGGAATGTCAGGAGTTAGCAGTGAGCCAAGTTGTTACAGATATAAAAAGTGCTGCTCACCAAGTGGCATACTTATGTCAGGCATCTTGTTGCCAAAGGTACAGATAGGAGAAGTGACCTTCAAGGTACCCAGCTCCCTCACCTATCTAGCAGTGCACACAGACTGTAGAAGTGACTTTTTATGTATTTCAGTCCTTTATTCTTCTAGTAGAAGACCCTCAAATCAGAGTTCATATAATAGTTGTTTGCAGTGGTTCCAGACATCTTCTTGTTAGATATGCAAACATGAGAATTGACCATCAGTCAATCCCATCAACTTCCTAATAATACATGCAGGCAGGAGAAGTGACATTCAAGTTATCCAGTCCCCCCCTTCATAACAGTGTATCCAGTAACCTTCTAGGTATTCTAATTGTTCAGCTTCTTGGTGAACATCTTCACAATAGTGCTCATACCTTAGCTTAGTGGTAGTTCAAATGACTTCTGAATGGAACACTTAGTTACATCTAGCAGAATAAACAGTGTTATAGTACAGCCAACAAGACAGCTTTGTTGTTCTCTTACAGGAAACATAACATGATTTTCTTGTTGAGAAAGCGAGTGAATGACAGATGAGATATTCTAGGTATATAAGATTTTACTGGTTCACAAAATAACTCATTTAGTCACTTTCTGTAGCTGAAACAAAAACAGCCTGTGTATGTGCAATATATTTAGACAATGATCTGAAGCAAATTAAATGACAACAATGCCATACTGTAGAGTCAGATGAGTCTATTGTCTAAGAATATTTAACTTAAAAACAGCCTGTGTATGTACAGTATATTTAGACAATGATCTGAAGCAAATGAAATGACAACAATGCCATACTGTATATTCAGATAAGTCTATTGTGTAAGAATCTTTAACTTAAAAAAAAGTCATATTAGTTCATCTCGGGATAGAACGAATGATAAAATGTTACTTATCACTTAGAGGAATACAAGGACATTGGTGTCACACTTTTGACTTTAGTGGTCTTTATAAAAACAAGGTCACCACTGTATATATAGCAAGTTGACTTGAATAAAAAGTGTGAAAAGAAAAACAAAATCTGTGTTATTAGAGAGATCATTTGGAGGTTGTACTAGAAAATTAAATATTTTATTTACTTATTTGAGGTTTGCTAAGTGGGAGAAGACACTGTTGCATAATGACCAATTTCAGCCACTGCCTGGATAAATAAATGCACACTTTACGTCCCTGTGAATAAAAACTCCACTGGCCATGAATTCCTTGTAATTTCAAGTGAAATCACTTAACACATGTGCCTTAGTACCTTAAGGACAGCCCCACTGACATACCTCTTGTAGTATGCTTTAGTGTAGGGTTGTACAAAAAGATGTGGGTCTTCCTCAGTGTAGTGTTGCTGATATCATGTGACCAGTATGCCTTTGACATGGTCTCATCAACCCATCTGCTCCAATGTGTGTTACTGTAGGGGCTGAAAAAATAGAAAAAGAAACAGATGTTCAAAAAACAAAACTGTGGTGTGAAGAAATTGATCCATGTCATTCCTTTCATAATTTATATAAGCACCAGTACCAGGTGATTGTAGAAGCAGATGAAGCAGAGCCCCCCCCCCCCAACCATGTACAGACAATGCAGTGTTAAGATAACTCATGACCAATGTGCTAGAAGTGGGTGTCTCACTGTTGCAGTTTGCAAAAAGGCAGTTAGAGGAGGTGCATATTTCTGTGTAGCGGGCTTTCATTAATAAATTGAGTACATCCAAATTCAAGACAATGCCATATGTGGAAGGGCAGGGTTCAAATTCTAAGCAGCCCTATTAATAACACGTGGCTAAATGTTTTGGATAGGTGCTAGAATTCACAGACGTTGCATACTATGCAGGAGATAATGCACATTGTACTATGTATGCATATCATCCCAAAGCTATGCAAATGAATGTGTGTACCTAAACAAGGCAGTTATGATATGCAAATGTATGCATAAAAACATGTTGTGACTCATAGCTGTATCTGGCACATTTACTCACCAACCTGCTCAACTCTACAAAAGTACAAAGTACAGAGGAAATATCTACATTGTAGAATGCAGAAATGCTTACAGTCATAGAAGGAATTGCTCAGCAGTTATGCTACTAAACGCTAGGCGTCTTAACATGAAACTGCACTTACTGGAAACAAACCTCACCTTGGAAGAGTCAGACATTTGTGCAGTCACGGAGACCTGGTTCAAGGCTGTAGACAGCACCCCAGCCATACTGGGTTACACCTCCTTCCACACGTTCAGACCACAAACTGAAAGCATGAAAACTAAAGGAGGCAGTGTGTCAAAATTCATTAAAGATAAATATACCTCAAGATTGGTTAAACAGTATGATTCCCTGGAGATACGTTAGGTGCAATTAACTGTTGGTAGGATGCCTATTCAAGTCATTGCCAGCTACAGGACCTCCTCCATGAATCAGGACACCCACTCTGCCTATTTGGATCTACTTGAGTCTATCACGATGCATCTGAACACCATGGTTTTGAGCGACTTTAACTACCCATCGATTGAATGGGTAAATTACTAGTACTCAAACTCACTTGCTGAAAGGTTCTCTCAGCTTTATTAACTCCAATACCCTGGACCAGCTGGTTGACACCCCCACAAGGGGTGCTAACATCCTAGATATGGTGCTTACCAATATGGGGGACCACTGTAGCACCACCACTGAGAGGTCTTTCCTGATGAGATCTGACCACAAATCAGTCTCATTCAAAGTAACTATCACACCTGACCCCCCAGCAGCAACTAAACTAAAAAACTTCTCAAAGCACATTCTAACCTCTTACAGGATGGTATAAATTGCTTTACTGCACCTCCCCCTCAGATGGAACAGGCAACTATGCCGGGTTCTACAGCACTGCTTTATACAAACACCTGTATAACTGCATTTACTCAGCTATACCTGATTGGACCAAAACAAGCTCCTCAAGGAAGAGCAAGCCTGCCTGGTGCACAACTGCCATTAACAGGCTTTACAATAAGAGGAAGAAATTGCTGTCTAAGATTAAGAGGGAGCAAGCCCTAAACTGGAAACACTCCCTCTTCAGCTTAAACAAGCAAACAAGACTTCTTGTGAAGTCCTCCAAAGCAAACTATGAATCCAAATTAGCTTCCTCAACTAAGAACAACCATAAGGCATTCTTTAGTTACATCTGTAACCTAAAAGGAAAGGCCCTGATTTGTGCTGAAATGGTAGTTAATGATACCACACAAACTGAGGCTGTGGACATAGCTAACCTGTTGACTGACAGGATCTGTGAAAACTTTATTCCCCTCTCCCTGCTACACTTACCCCATGGCATCCCTACCACCTGTCCAATACATTGTATCTCTAAAGAGCAGATCATAAATGCCCTCTTTAAGGCCAAAATCACAGCATCTATGGGGCCTGATAACATCCCAGGCTGCATCCTACATAGGCTCCAACAAGAATTAGCAACGCAATTGGGTACTCGTTCTCAATCATAGTCTAAGCACCAGCTTCATTCCAACTGAATGGAAAATGGCCACCGTTATTCCATTGCACAAAGATAGCACTTAGACTGACTCCGGGAACTACAGACATATTAGCCTGATTAGTCTTATCTGCAAGGCAATGAAGTGAATAACCATGGACCTTATCAACAAAGATATAGGTAATCTCCACACACCTGACTCTAATTGGTTTGGATTTGCCAAAGGGAGATCATGCCTGTTAAACCTGGTGGACTTCTTCAAAACAGTCACCCAGGCCCTCAACGAGTGGAAATCTGTGCATACAGCCTACCTAGACTTAGCCAAGGCTTTTGACACTATCTCCTACTCAGGCATCATTGACAATCTCACCCAGCTAGGCATCAACCCTTACATCATTAAATGGGCAGCTAACTGGCTCACTGCTAGAATACATATAGTCAAAACAGGGGAAATTCACTTCCAACAGCAAACTTATAACCAGTGGTGTTCCACACGGATCAGTTCTGGGATCTCTACTGTTTGGAATCTATTTCTCCAAAGTATAAGCAAAAACTAAAGGTATGTGGCTGACAAAGTTTGCTGATGACTCCAAACTGGGAGAGGTCATAATGTCAACATTCTACAAGAGGGTCTTACATAAACAAATGATTGATGTGAAAGTCATGGCCTTAAATGCAATGCAAAAAATGTATTATCATCACTTTAGGTAAAAAAGATGATTCTGCTAACTACCACATCAAAAGCAAGACCCCAAGTATGTAATCAGTGGTGAGAAACTAGGGCACACAGGTTGACAGCAACCTTACCTTTAATCACCATGTCTCCACAATGGTAAGAAGGGCATTCTATATTAGTTATCTTATAAGTAAGGGCATTGCCTCCAGAAAAAAAGAAGTTATAACCTCCCAGTACTCTTCCCTCATCAGGCCAATAATTGACCATAATGCCCCTTTGGTATGTGCCTTTCCAAGCACCTGCAACAATTGGAGAGACCACAAAGGTTCCTCACAAGGAAAATTCAAGGTCTTCAGCATCTGTCCTATATGGATCATCTGGAATCACTGACCTTTTATTCTCTTTCATACAGACTACTCAGAGGAGATCTCTGCCTTGCATATAAAGCAATCTTTGACCCTGCTTTATTGGAAATGCTGCATACTCGCAAGTCAAACAGTACATAGGTTAGTAACTTTAAATACCTTAACCTGGTATGTGACATTAATAGAACCTACTGGAAGGACTGATTTGTCTCCTAGAGGTTGCCACACCTTTAGAACAGACTCCTACTTCATGTCAAACAGAGCACCTCATTACCCCTCTTCAAATGCAATCTGGATGATTGGATGGGTAGCCATAAATTCACTCTGGGAGTTCCACCTGTGCCCCTCTTGGTCAGAGGCAACAGGTGTTGATCATGGAAATAAGGGTAGAACTTGGCTAGGCTTGTAAGGACCCTAGGGCCATTAGCTTACTAACTTCCTATGATCCTATGATCTTAGGAATTACTACTTAACACTCCCAAGTCCATCCAGTATTTCAATGTGACAGACAGCAACAGCAAAAATGCTACAACCAATGGATAGCTTATCAGAAGCTGACCGAACAGGAGGCATTTGATTAGTATTGTGTAGATCGAGACATAGTAAGGAGCCTTTTGGACATGTACTGCCCACATGTGCAGCCTATGGAAATGTGTGGCTTTCTGATCCCTGTGGTGTCCAAGGTATGTGTAGCACCTAGTATCCTAGCTACTGAGATCCTTCAGAGATGACCTGTGGACACACTAGGTATATCACAGGCATTGGTTTCAAGAATTTTTAATAACTTTCTTTTTACAATCCTGTTCTGTGTTTGGGTTACACATAATGAGTTCTGGCAGTGTGCAAGCGTTGGTCATAGGGATTTCTACTATCATTGTCTAATTTTGTACAAACAAAAGGTGTCAAGCTCATTAACACTCTGTACCCTGCAAGCCTCCTGAATGTGCAATATCAAGTTTTGTGGATACTGCAATTTCAGCTAAGCCTTGGCTGCTCCTATCCATTGCTATATTAATATACGTGCCATTTTAACCAAAGTTTTGCAAAACTTGTGCATCCTCTGATCGCCTGCTGCACATCACCAAAATGTTCTGGTATCCTTGCTCCCCTCCCCACACTGCTCTAGTATTTCAGTAGCTTCCTGTCTTTTAGCAGTTTTTTTTTCTTTTCCTAGTACCATATGTTTTTAGCTGCAGCAGATAGTTAATTTGGACCCCTGTAATTTATTTGCTTTCAGCCATTAGCCGCTCCTCCTAGATGTACCCTTAAGCCATTTCTGTTGCATCTCCACCATGTCTAGTTTCCCGATCACATAGGTAATACCCTGACACTTTCAACTCTTTCTGTTATTTACCAACATATATCTCTTTCTGACCACATACTTACCACATTGGTCCACTCTTTCAGCATTTTCTTTTGTTTCAAACAATTTAGCATATAACTTACTATCCCCTCACTTTCCATTTTACATTTATTTTAGTTAGAGATTATACATCCTATATGCTGCTCTAATCAGCTTAGTTTCTCTGTCAACCAGCCTGGTATAAGAACCTGCATGGGAGCATAACAAGAGGATTTAGTAGCTTACTGATAGTTCCTGACAGTTTGCCTCAATCAGTCCTGCCCCGCTTTGTTCCCCTAACCTACTCCCAAATCTCACCCACCCCCACTACTCCTACATTTATACTTACATAAGCTCTGCTCTTTCTTCCTTGAACCAATCATATCTTCCTCCAAATTTGAACTTACACCAATCAGCATCAAAACCAACCATCCTATAATACACAATCTCCACCCTGAAACTATATACACCTGACTACCTTCTTAGTCCATCCCTTATACTCCACACATTAACTACCTCACACCAAACTACCTCTCAAACATGCACAGCTACCACATGGGAATACTTTTAGTCACAATAACTGCTATGTCAATAATACTTACACACACAACATCATTCTCTCATCATATCCCAAAAATAGTTACCCCCACTGATACATTTACTTCCAACTACCAAACACACAATCACTGCTTTGGAAATATCTTCCCTCAACTACTTGTGTACAACTTACCCTATTACCCAGTCCCTAAACTCCTGGACTCTGCACATAGAAAACCCCACCTCATACCACTTACATATGTCTCCCCACAAAAACTAAAGAATATATATTCCAATGTAACCTCTTTGTTATCACAATGCAGTGACATCCACCCTAACCCTGGTCCCACTACTAATCAAGCCAATAGAACATCTGCTAAAAAACTAAACTTTATTACTCTTAACATCAGAAGCCTAGGTAACAAAATATCCCCCTTCATGGTTGGCTGGATCAGTGCAAGCCAGACATACTAGCCCTTACTGAAACCTGGCTAAAGCCTATCATACCTGACTCTGAATTCTTAGCTCCTAACTGCAGCATATTGAGATTAGCCAGAACCCATACGAAAGGTGGAGGCATAGCATTACTCCATCCTGACAACATGAATATCAAATCATACACAAAAGACACTCATACTTTTTCCACAGCAGAAGTGCTCACATCCTTCATAAACATTAATAATACAAAGTGAATCTGCATGATTGTACTCTACATCCCTGCAGGTCAAAATACTCTCATCCTAGAAGACATCCACTTCTGAGCCAACCAAATGCTTTACCACAAAACTATAATTTAGGAGACATTAACATAGACTGGCAAAGATTCACATCCCAACTACCTACAAATAGCATCAACCTATATGTTTTTTCACAACTCATCTCCTGCCCTACTAGGTACAATAAACACTACACTCAACAATTTACCTCAGACTGGATCCTGGTATAACACCCTACTAACTTTACCTCTGCTGGCACACATCCAAATTCCCTAAGTGACCATCTACCTGCTTTTGTCATTCGAGCTAACACTCATCCTCCAAAAACACATACCTTAAAATCTGTCATAAACTTATTAATTTCTCTAAAGACAAGTTTAACAATCTACTTTACAAAAAAAAAAAAAACTGGTTGCCATTAAAGGAACTGCCATTAGATGAGGCAATACACTACTTCAATAATTGCTTCCTAAAATTACAAGACACCTTAGCTCCAGTTCGCACTAAAAGAATCAAGAGCAATCCTGTCACCTGGCTAACTAAGGAATGTAAAAACCTAACGGAAAAAAAAGGATACTGCTTGGGGTCTCTGGAAGCAAATTAAAAAAACAACAAGATCTAATTCATTTCAAGCAACTACATAATCAAGGGAAAAAAAACAGGTCACCAAAGATAAACAACTATATTATACTGTCCTACTGCAGGAACATAAAACCAACCCAGAAAAGTTCTGGTCCACAATCACAACCCTACTTCACCTTGGAATTAAGACTGCAGGATTTCACTCAATGCCCCTCCCTCTCAAATTGCTGAAGACTTTAACATCCATTTCATAAAATCTATAGTTGATCTGATGACTTAAATCCCCAACACCTGCCCCTCTTCCTCTCTAACTACCCTTAATGATGTTCCTTCATCTAACCCAGACTTTCCTCACCTTCATGGCACTAAACTACCTTCCAAGAACCATGCCACATTTTCTCTACAACCAATAACTATGAGCCTCATAAAAAAATTGCTGCACAAACTCAAACCCTGCTCTACCTCCGCTGACAACCCCCCCCCTGCATTCCTAAAATTAGCTGCCGACTCCACAGCATACCCATTCAGCATCTTGATCAAGCAATATGTATTTGAATCCACAGTACTTAGCATCTGGAAAATGGTCCATATCATCCCCATTCACAAAGGAGGTAATTACTAATGATCTATGTACTGCCTTTACTACTGGAATATATATACAATATGGTGATTCTGCAATAATCTGCACTTCTCCCACATTACCCTAACTCTTCTCTGATACACAACAGACTTTTTCTGCTATTGATTCCTGGCTCACTGACCGCCAGTTATTCCTTAACCCTAAAAAAGCTAAGCTGCTTATTTTTAAGCCAACAAACTGCACTGTTGATCTAAACTATTTCGAAATTCACTCTGCTGACAATGCCACTATTGAAATAGTCCACCACACCAAGCTACTAGGTGTTGTCATAGATGATCACGAACAGTTTGATTTCCATGTTCACCAAAACATTAAAGAAAAACATCAGAAACTTGGCACACACTACAGAAACAAACACTCCCTCAACTCTTTAACCAAAATTACCCTTGCCAAAACTTTTCTTCTACCCTCCCTGCTTTATGGTGCATCTATACTTACCAACTTACAGAGCTCCTCTAGATCCAAAATGCAACAGTGTTATAATAAAGTGGCCAAGTTTGCCACCAACTTAAAAACAGAACACACCACTGTATATCACTAAAAAACTAAACTGGTTAGAATTTCTCAACCACACACTATATGTCTAACTACTAACACTCCACAACATGGTCTACAAACTCTTGGCTTGTCCAGTTCTAAACAAAGTCATCAAATCTTACAACTCATAGAGAACACTTAGGTTTGCAGATAAAGAGCGTCTCGCTCTCTCCAACCCCTCTAGCACAGCTGGATAAAGCCCGTACTCTCCCTATGTTGCACAAGTACGGAACTGACTACCACTTTCTTTAGGAACTACTACTAACCTATCTGCCTTCAAAACTGTGCTAAAACCACATATGAACAACTCTTGGCTGTGCCCATGTACTGATTCAGGCTAATCTCTTCCTTAGACCAGACTAATCTCTCCTTTATTCTCTCTTTCTATCTCTCCTACCATCCCTCACTCCCAGAAATCCCTCCTCTTCTCTCCTTCTCAGCGTTTCTCCGGTTTTATTATCCCTATCCTATTTAACTGCCTCAGCATCTAACAATGTACCTATTACACCTTGTAATGTTGTGTTTTCTGTTTATAAAAATGTCTAGTCATCATGTTATCACAATGCACTTATTGTATTTCTTGTAATATTGTGTTGTCTGTTTATAAAGTTTGTACATATCAGTCTTTTAAATGGAGTTGTTCTCCTCAGGCCTCCGCTGAAAATGTTTTTTTTTTTCGTTCTGACCCAGTCACCCAGTTGGACCTTCCTGGTAAACAAATATCAAATAAAAATAAAATAAAAGTTTGTTAGCATTACATTTCTGCATGCAAATGAGCATATCAGTTTCCACAGGACAGCAGAAGAATTAGCCACCATGATGTATGGATGCATAGCTTCTATGACAATGCATTCCTCAGTTAGGCACTAGGTACTACAGATTAAGCATATGTGATAATAAAGGCCCCACATGGTCCAAAATCACAGATGTATGCCAACAGGAAAGGCTACCATCCCACAAACTGCTAGGTAGTTTGCAATGTATAGGTAATTGGTATTAATACGTGTGCACAGCACCAGGCAGTCCCCATGATTCCCCCATCTGACAAACACATTACCTTCTAGCAAGGTGACTTCTTACAAGGCCATCTCGTTGATAAGTGCAGGCTTAGTGGACAGAATACAAATGTACTGCTATGAAGAATGCGTACATATGTAAAGTTACATATGATACACAGGAGATCATGAAGCTTGCAAGCCAAGGATTGTCATGCAGCAGCAAACATAGAACAAGAATGTACAAAATGCACAGTGGAGTGCGTTTCACTTAAACCAGATGTAACTCTCTGCAAATTAATAATTTATTCCAATGCTCAAAGAAAAAGAATAAAATAGAAATGCAAGTCATGAAGAGGTCCTAGTTTATTTGTTAAAAGGACGAAAGTGCTAAACTTGTACTTCCATTCTATTCCCTTTCTTTGAGTGTTGGAATAAATTATTAATTTCCAGTCAGTTAGATCTGGTTTCTGTGAGATGCACTCCACTGTGCACTTTGTAGTTTCCATGGTTATTGGTCTTTTGCTGCACAGATATTGCTCCCTTTTGGTTACACACCAAGAATATACCTACCCTACCAGCATGCTGCTGCTGTTGCACATCTAGTGTTACTTTGACAAAAAATAAGCAGTGGAACAAGATGGTCACTACATCTGCAGTAATGGTAAATGGCTATCTGCTGTATATCTTAATTAAACTGGTGTAAAGATAAAGGAGAACTCTGCTATCCCTGCACCAATGTCCAACTCTCCAAGGATTGCCGCTATATCTTTTTCTCTTCTTTAGCACACAAGACATTCCTTCACATCCATCACGGTGGCTGTCTTTTGTGGGTAACCCCCTGTGGGGACCTCTCAGATGCTGCCTTTCATAACTTTGCCTTGGTTTGACAGTACTTTCTGTGACACACCTAAGGTATTGATGTAATGTATAATTATGCCCACACATACCATTGATTTCACAGAGAAGTGGCTGCCTCATTGGCTCCTCTAGATACTGGTCAGCAACTCCTGTTCCTAAGAGGCATTATCCATGGAGCCTGTGTGCCTGTAACAGGACTTAATTCCCAGCAAAGTTGAAGTTTCCAAACCTCTGCCTACCACCATGTTCTGTGGACATGGAGAACTCTGCAAAAACAACAGAACACAGCTATCCACCTTTTACCAATAAGAATGGTCATGATGACTTCAGAGCCACAGATTAGTGCTGCCTCCCCTCAGTCCTAAGTTGAAGAACCAAATAAATGTCTTCCTGAAGTTGATGACTCCTTCCCCTGAAAGTTCAAACAAGAACAAACACTGCTCTGAACTGTAACTGCTGCAAACTCCTTGATACCACCGTATGCTGATACTGCACTTGCACTCCATTGGCAACTGCCAATCCTACCCCCTAACAGCTTGTGCCTGGGGAAACAGCCTTCACCCTGCCCTAATTATGTCTCTTAATGACTTCTGTACATCTAGTGGAAGCACAGATATATACTGCTGTACAGAGTGGGACAGATCTGTGTACAAATACTGGTGATGTACTTGCCTGATGTAGGCTCTTATACACACCCTGAGCAAGTTGTGTTCTCTGTTAGGTACTACAGATGTGTATGAGAAAATAGACTTTACATGGTTTGCCGAGCTATTGCCTGCCAAAACTGCAGTACTAAACTTGGTAAATTAGGGAAATGGAGATGCATCCTCTGATAAAAACAAACAATAGGATACAAATGTCAAAATGATTTGAAATCCTATGACTTAGAAGTATTTCTTATCACTCACTATTGATATTAGGCACAACTGAGCATATAGAGATATCTGGCATACCTGAGTAATGTTCTAGCAGCCTTAGCTGTAGAAGTAGGAGCCCACCTTTGTGTATCAGAAATAATACTAGACATATCCAGATATATTTATACCAAAGAGACCACTCTCATCCTTAATTATACCTGCAAAAAATATATAAAATATCATACAAAATAGTACCACATTCTCAAACTATGCAGTTTTATGCCTTGATGCGTAATATGGATTCAGATTAGGCCATATACCACACATATCTCTGACTGACTAAATAACACTTGTTCAAGATAGCCAAAATACACAGCTTGTTCTTGAAGCATGTAACAGGGATATAATGTCAGTAGGCTTGTGCAGAAGGCGTGTGCATGTGCACACATTGCACGATTAGGCAACATTGGGCTGTACTTATTGCAATTCAGAAATCATGTCATATGTGTGTGATCTACTGACTGCCATTTTTTACCTTATGAAGTTGCTGCCACTTTAGGAGTACAATTGCATGGCAGTGTCAACTTCTGTTAGTGCCTGGTGGACAGCTCCCACCTGTTACATGAAAGAGGCAAAAATAATGTGGCACCTTCTTCACAGACAGCTAATGGAAGAGCTACTAGGGGCTTACAATGGCTCTTTTAAGCAAACAGATGCTCGATATGACCTGGCTGAGGTGATAACAAGGGCAACTGGCATGTCCAGGTTGGGAGATCAGTTCAGGGATGGATATGATGACCTGTGAAGACACTGCACTGAAGACTTCTAACAGCTGGAAGTACGGGTTAGGCAACAATGACCTTACCGGTAATGCAAGTATATTTCAGTGCACACCTTCTTATTTTTGGGAAGTGCTGCCACTGTCCTGCTCAGATGTGTTCCCGATACCTGCAGTACTGTGTGTCATATCTAATTGATATCTCTGGTGGGACACTGTAAGGGACATATATGTGCACAGGTAGTGAAAATGCATGTTAGATGCAGGTATGCTAACTTGTCTGTCAGCATGTTTTCCAGTGTAATTACACTGTGTACATGTGAGTACATATGTACAGGGATCATACACCTGGCTGCCTACAGGGTGACATGGTAAGGGATATAGGTGTGGGACTTTGGGTTGTAGTTATTATGCTGACTACTTTTCATTCCATCTGTAGCAGGTCAGTTGATGTGCACCTTTCTTTTCTGGCACAGGCAGAAGGAGATCTAAACCATGTTGGGTGCTACAGGAGGCTGTAAATGCTAGCAGAAAGGCAGGGCTGGTGTGAGTAACATATGCTAAACTGTAGTATTTTTCCACTGCACATATCGGAATAATACCTTTATGGCATCCTTCCCATTGTGTCTCCACTCAGCAGATCCAGCAGAACAAAATGTTCAGCAGGTTCCTCAACCACAGCCTGTCCCTGCTGAAGCTGCTGCTGCTAGGGACAGCGATGGGGATGGGAATAGCTCACCAGCAGACAGCCCTGCCTCACTACCTGTGGTGGTTTGCCTGCAGCAGTTACTGGAGTCTTTCATTGACAGGGAGCTGAATGTATGCTTTGGCCATACTAAATACTTCCTGGGGCAAATAGCAAATTCACTCACCCAGTGGCCCCAATCATCAGACCACTAGAGAGGAAATTGCACATACCACTGGCCACACTGATCTATTTGTTGACATTAGGGTGAGTGTAGTTTCCTTCTGGGGCAGGTGGTAACCTAAATACTAACAATATCTCACCTCTTTTTCAGCCCAGTATGCTCCTTTCATGCTGCCTGCATGCATGCATATGTGCTTCAACCATCTCAAGTCATCATCTGCCCAAAACATCTGTGCTTCTGATCATCAATGGTCTCTGCCCCAGTGTGTTTGCCCCTGTGCACACAGGTAACCCATCTTTCCTTTCTCTATTTTCCTGACACCCTTCTTCTTCGTCCCTATCTCTATATAAATAAAAGCTTCAATATCTTAAAAAAAATTACTCTTCCTTCCCCCCAACCTGCACTAGATGTTGTCCTTGTGTGTGTCCCTCTTCTTGCTGCTGTGTCGTTTTCCTACTTTCCCACTTTCCTATACTTTTTTCCAGCCAATTTTATAAGTATGTTGATTTGTGTGGCCCTCCATAATATAGAGCTTTCATTAATGCATAACTATGTGGGTGTGGAACCCTGCTTTCTGCCCCTCTGCTGCTACCAAGTGTGCCAAATCTGCCAGCACTCTTTTAAATATTTTACATGTTGCAGCCTGGCTCACTACCAGATGTTCACTAGCAGCCATGAAGGTATACAGCTTCTGTAATCCTGTCCCCAGCACAAGTACTACAAGAGCTGTGTGGTGGGGTGCATGGCCATTGCTGTTAACTATGTGGGATGTTTATCCCTCATACTGTGCTCTACTGAGTAACATTGTTGCTATATGGATATGTGTTATTTGCACAGTTGTGTCACTACTGAGCTACACCCAACTGAACTGAGCTGTCTGGCCAACAGCACCGTATATAGACATTTGTATTTGTAATTATTCTATTTGCTGTCTCACATCAACACAAAGATGTGTTACACTGTTCTTTGAATCCCTGCCTAGATTCCTTCTATTACACTATAAACAACTATGAGGACTGCATAAAGATATCATAAAAGAAAATAGGAAAAAAAGAATATATAAGTGGAAAACTGGAGAGGATAGTTTGTTCTAGAATTAAACACTTCTATCTATAGCTATATCTATAGCTATATCTATATCTTCCTCTCTCTCTCTCTCTCTCTCTCTCTCTATATATATATATATATATAGCTCTATCTATTTATTTATATGTGGGTTTATAATGACTAATCACTGGTAAGTTTGATCAAAACTCAAAACATCGAACAAACTCATTGGTGATTCCATTAATTTCCACAAAGTCATCAGAAAACATAATCACATATGTAAACCAATAATTTATATTTGCAATTACCAACAGTAAAACAAAAAACAACTTCTATCTACCTCTATGGATCTATCTATTTATTTATCTGTCTGCCTATCTATCTATCTATCTATCTATCTATCTATCTATCTATCTATCTATCTATCTATCTGACAGTCTTGCCTGCCCAACAAATGCAGGTCAGGGGGTACTGTCAAATACGTTGCCACTGGCATTGTGTGGCTGCTGTACTTTGTGCGGCGGTACTTTGTTTACCTGTGTAAATAAAACAGAAAATCTGACAGTTACTAAATTCTACCAATATGCCTGGGACATGGAAAAGTGGAATTCTGAGGGATTTCTTCCAGCTCTCCATCCACTAAGTTGACGAGAGTGAAGGTAAGCAAGCTGCAGTTGCAAAGTGCCACGCTGTTCAGAGGACGAGCATAAGGGCCACTTTAAAGAGGCAGCCAGGTAAGAGAGAAATAGATGTGCAATTCAAGAGAGGGGAAACAGAAATGGAAGGGATAGCTGACACAAATACTAAATTTTCCAACTAAAGTAGCAGCCTACCTCATGAAAAGCAGATATATGGCATATTGTAGGACCAGCATAAGACTCTAGAACAGTTCTAGAAAGTATGGGGGCATCAAGCAAAAACAATGCTTTGAGATATAGAGATACATAGAATACCCCTATCAGAACAGAAGAGGGGCAGCAAGCATAGGACTGCACAAGTCAAAGACTGTAGCATATAACTAGAATTATAGACTCAGTGATGACAGGAATAGCTACTTTGCATGGTCAAAAAAGTCATTAAATGCAATGACACCAGTTGTGGCTCGGATGAAGTAGGAAGACGAGAGGTGTGCAATAGGATGTATTCCCATCAAACAGCAGTGCAACAGCAGGACTGAAGTCTGCAATAAGAAATACTTTTCCTGGGATTAGTCATCAGGCAGGCCACTATAAGCTGTACAAAAGTAAATGAAGCAATATGAAGAGAAACAGGAAGTGGACACCCACCCTTTTGAGGTACATGACTGAATGTCATGCTTCTATGTGCAAAAAAGCAGGAAATAAGCTTCCTATGGCTCATTGCTTACGATTCCTGCGTCACAACTGCAGGGTTCCGGGTGTAATACAGAAACAGGCAATGGTCTGCATCACAAGTCTTGACAAGTAACAAGTAAGAGGTGTGGTTACTGACACATTCTTTGGCATGTATTATGCAAGCACAGTTTTACACAGAGCACAGCAGTGTAGTAAGGTTGAGGAAATGTGAGGATTTTAGTAAGGAATTTAGACTGATAGTAAGGGAGTGTTTTAGTTTAAGAATTAGGATGTTAACTTATATGTCTCCTCTGGCCTAGTAAAGAAGAAACTGGTGGGTTTGTAAGTTAATTTTATTTTTCTAGCACTCTGTTACCTAGCATCTTTATATGGATTTTGAGAGAAAGAGTAGGTCCAACCAAACTCCTAAGAATTGGGGGGGGGGCATATGTTTGGAATAATAAAGTCTTGTTTATATTATTGGGTATTCAGAACAGAATTGAGGAGTATTGTTAATGCTGACAGTATAAGTAGTGGTAGTGAGTGGACTTTCTGAAAATAGTTTTGGCAACTGTAGCTTTTTAAAGAATTGGACCATCTATATAATGACTAATTTAAAGCCTTGGAGGATCAAATGAAAAATCTTTAATGACAGAGCCCCTTCCCAAATCCATCTCTTCTGAGCCGGACTATTAGATAAGGTAAAATGTACAGATTTAAACTCTCTTTTTAAATTGACAGAGATTTCCCTGTGTTTAATTTATCCCAGTATTGTGGGTTTCTAGTACCATGATAGTATTGTCTTTGATGTTAGCCAAAAGTGCTTTTCGCAGTGTCTGCAATGTACCCAGAATTGACTCCTTCTGTAATTCATATGGAGTTTTATGTGTTGGCAGCATTATCTAAATACAACTGTAAATTATTTATTTATGAGTGCCTATTGCTCCTACTACTATTAGAACTGTCTGGGTATATTTCTTCACATTGCCCTTGTTTCTGCCTGCAAATCCTGGTATTTTATGACTTTGTGTCTCTCTGTAGATAAAACACTGTAATCACTGGGTGTAGCAATTTCAATGATCAATGCTACTTTTGTCATCTTTTCATGGACCACTATATCTGGTTTTCTTGCATCTGTTTTATGAATTGTTAGTAATAGCTGATCACATATTTTGATCAGACATTATTAGCCTTTCATCTTTTGGTTTCAGTTCACCTCTCCCTAGCCATTCCTGCAACAAGTCAATGTTGTTCTAGATCTCTTTACTTGCCACTATATTTATGAACTCTTCAGTTGTTTTTCCTTCTCATCTGATCCTTTTCTTTATATTTTTCCTTTATTTTTTGACACTCTCAGTTGCTGTCAGAATTTTGTCTGTTTCTTGTTCGATTTCCATTCCTACTTTGTTCTGAAATGCTTCTGCTAAGTTAAAGAAACATATCATCTTAGATTTCTTCTCTTCTTGATTTAGAACTTTCACTGGATCTGATGAGGTATAGGGGTGCGGTGGTGCAGTGGTTAGCGTTGTCGCCTCACAGCAAGAGGTTCTCCTGTTTGATTCTCGGTTGGAGCCCCTTCTGTGTGGAGTCTGCATGACCTCCCCGCGGTCAAGTTATGTTAAAGACATGCAGTTAGGTGCGAGCGTGAATGGGTGTGCCTTCTTTGAAGGTTGGGCATCGGGCTGGCAACTTGGTACCGTAAAAATCCAATGCCAATCATTAGAGGACCGGAGTTCTGCTGTGGCGACCTCTAACTGGGAAAAGACATTACTTACTGGATCTGATGAGGTCAGTGAATATATATGAAGACCAACATTTGCAGATCTATACACGTAGTCAATTTCAAGGAGGTCCATACCTACTTCAGAATGAGGGACGCATAATCTTGATATACACTTGTTTTTTATAGATTATTTGATAAGCATGAAGCTTTCTTATCAGTGATTTTTGTGGCCAGCCAGACACACCAAAATTGTAAATTAGAATTGGAAGAACAAATTGATTTGTAGCTTGGACTTTACACCTGGATGCCAAAGCAGTTTTCAGTATTAGCTTTAGTGTTTTGAAATTTTCCTTACTAAGCTTTATTCTCATTTGTTTATGCTTTATTGTTGACCCATCATCTGTTCCCAAATATTTATACACTCCCTCCTGATCAAGTTCCTTTATATCTCATCCTGTACCAGGCTGACATTCTCTTTGGGCTGCAGCTTTACTTTTATAAATGTTGTTTTTGCCCTTTTAACAACCTCAAATGTCATTTGTTTATCATTTAAGAAAATTTTAACCATTTTAGTTTTGCTTTCAGATCCTTTGTAATGAACTGCATATCTAGGATTTAAACTATAACCATAACCTAACATATTAAATAAAAGGGCAAAACAAAATAGCAGTGGTAATAAAAAATACTCTGGAATAAATCCCTTTAATTTTTATTCCTGGGGTAATAATTTGTCCTTTGTCATGGCTTAGCTGCAAAGTGATTTGCCTCTGTTTTCATAGTCACTGTGATGTAACTTGATCACTGTATGATATATCTTATATATCTTTAAGCACTCCATTATCTATGAAAGTGTCAAATGTTTTTTTTTTTGTAATCTATCCATGCCATACATAGATTCTACCACTTTTCACAGCTCTCTCATATTGCTTTGTTTAGCAAGAAATGATCCGTTGTTCCATATGATATTATTTCCTTACCTTTTTGTTGTATTGGCATAATTACATTTTAAGTCTACCTATGTGAATTAAAATCCTAAGATATAGCCACATGCAAGCATTTCTGTTTTGACCTAAAATGAATACTCCTGTTCTAGGAAGTCAATTATATTCATTCTTAAAAACCCGGAGTCCCTTCCCCAATAAAATAAGTCTGTTGTGACTTTTCTATTGCCCAATGCATGATCATTTGTTCTACTACATGTCAATGGTTTAGTGGTTAGAACTGGTCACACTGTGAAAACGTAGAGCTTTTTATACTATGCTTTATCTGCATTTGCTCCCTTAATGCGCAATGATGCCAATGCAAGAAACACATTTGACCCTTGAACTACACAGACTACATTTTTGCTCATTCTAACATCTGCATTGACTGTATGCTTGTGGCATCTCTGGAATACGCAATGTTTCTGCCAAGGAGTAGGAAAAATAAAGCCCCCAAGAACAGCTGCTTTACTGTCCATTTTGCCTCTTACATCCGAACCACTAACTAACTCTAAATCACATGAAATATAAATAAAAACGTTAATTCTGATATCAGCTTACTTTCCCTTCATTCAGTTTTTACCATTCCTTATTTTCCAGGTTCTGACACCTCCAGTTCTTTGCTCCTCGGGCCTGGAGTAATGATAATGACATGGCAACTGATTTTCTCATTTATCTATCCAGATTTCTTTGTTGTTCACTTCATTGCAACACCCTCTCCCCCAACTTAATCAAACGATAACAAGTCAGTTTGTTAGAGTCTCGCTTACTACTGGCCTTCCTCATGATAGTTTCACTGTTGTTCACTACATTTACTTGCTAACTGTATGATGCAGCATTCCGACTTATTCCAATTAAAAACAGGTTACCTAGTATGGAGTTAAAGCTTGTCAATACTTATTACTCACCAGCATATTCCCCCAGCCAACATTTCCTAGCATCCCCACTCCTTGTGAGTTTTTCTGCCACATGGATCCAAAGAAGGATAGCCAGTGCAGCCCACTCAACATAAAGAGTTATTCCATATATGAATGAACCCAATCTAGGAGCTTCTTCCTGCTAAATAGTATCTAAAGAGGGAAACCCGAGTATCTGAACCTAATTCTCAGCTTCTACTGCTCCTACACTTCAAGCATCCTGGAAAAAAGGACATGGCACATCCTAAATGAAATCCTCATCGTAACATACAAAGGATTCTACCTTGATTAAGGAGGTAAGCATGGAACAAGGTGATTCCATATACTCAAATACCATAAGATTTCATACCTTCCTCCCCTTCTCATCAGAGCTAATCTACATGAATCATTATCACTGTCAAGAGACTTTCCTTGGTGAAACCATTTACCAAATCAGTCCTATTCATTTTAAATGCAGCTAAAGTTCCAAAAGTCCAAGACCTTTTCAATTGATGCTACTATAAACTAGAAGTCTCATGGCATTACTATTCTCCAAAAGAACTACTGCTAACCCAGCAGCTTCCACAATCTATGCATGATCCCAAAACCTGTACAAAATACTTGCGACAACAGGATGTAAAACCACCCAAATAAGATACTGGCCACAATGTTTTTTGAACTGCAAGATTTTCAACACTGGGATATACTTAATAAAACAAAAAGAGCACTGCCCAGGAATATGACTGACAAATATTGTTGCCTATAGCAGCAAGTACAGGCCAATTTCATCTTATTCTGAAATAAATTGGGGCAGCCTAATTTTAAGTTAGCACATACTTTGTCTACCTGCAGAAGTCTTTCCATAAACATTCCTGACTTCTTGGGTCTTATGTTAAGATCAAAGCACTGCCAAGTGACTATAAGTCTGGCTGTAAAACATTACATTTAGAGAACTCCTTATAAATTGCTTCAAATGCAGCTAACTCAGAATGAATGAATGTTTAAATGCAAAATGCAACATACAAATATACCAGTGTAACTAGGAGTGTTGCATCTATGTAGTGGTCCATCAACAACTGTCTCTAGCAGTTATGAAAAACTTTGATAACTTGCATTGTACAACATACTTGTACAGTAAAATATTTTAGAGTCCTTCTACCCTCAGTGTGAAGCTACATTATCTAAAGTCTGTCTTGAGCTGTTATCTGACCAGCCATCTTTCCTTCATTCTAGTCTTCCAGCTCTTGCCTACCTCCCAAACAATGTGGTGCATCACATTTTCAACCCTGCTCACTTATTCCCTGCTCTTATGTACAGCACTTAAACAATGATTTCAAGCCGTGCCTCATAGCCTAGCAATCTCTGCTTCACCACACTGGTAACTGCTGTATAGTGTATCATGGATGATTTTTCTACCATTTTACATCAGGATAAGTTTAGATCACAATTTACTCTTCTACTGGTTCTATAATTTATCAGTCCTTTCACAGTTCTAGCATCCAGGAGTAGCCTGTATAAGCCACATTTTCTCCTTAAGCTGCCAACAAAATATTAAGTTCATAAACTACATTATGTCTCAAACGTGAACTTTGTGACTAAGACACTCAAAATTTCCTCATAGGAAAGGTACACTTGCCTGGCTATTCCAGTACCATTTTCTTTTGGGGAACTCAGTATGCCCATGTCTATGTACTGGGATGAAATGGAAATGACAGCCATATAGCATAATGGATCACAGGTTAGAGGTTTTCTACTTCCAGCACTGCTTCAATTTCATATCTTGGAAATGGCTTCCATAGCTGTTCAAAAATCTGTTTCATCCCATGCAACCATATGCAAGCTGGCTATATTTGTGTTTAACATACTACTTGTACAATCTACATGGAATCTCGCATCTTTTTACACAGTTCCCTCTTTATATATGATATAGTCTATTTATATTTTACTTCTTTCTTCTTTTCTTTTTAAACAAGAAACATCTTTATTAAATTATCATGTATGACATAGGCTATGTTACATTTATATAAATGAAAATAAACCGTAGTGACACAGTCTCATTTGCAAATATTATACATTCCAAACTGTGCCAACACAACTATAAACATTCCCCAGGATTCAATAGACTCTGTGTAGGAAAAGTGCTATTCCTGCATGGAGTGAATGATGTCCGCTTCCACATAGCCTTAACAGGTACTATCACACACCCCCTGCATTGTCAAAGTGCTGTATGGCACTTTCTAACTGCTGTCAGTGTCCGCAGACACTGAAAGCAGGTATTTCAATAGGAAGAAAGAAATAGAGGGGCTGTGTGTGTGACAGATACAGTCACACCCCCCCTGCATTGGCAAAGTGCCGTATGGCATTGTCACCATACCTCTCAATCTCTCAGAGCCAAAAATCCGGACAAAGCCTAAAATGATGGGAGGCATACCACTCAACACCTCAGAGCCAAAAATCTGGACAAAGCCTAAAATGATGGGGGGCATACCTCTCAACCTCACAGAGCCAAAAATCCGGACAAAGCCTACAATGATGGGGGACATACCTGTCAACCTCTTAGAGCAAAAAATCTGGGCAAAGCCTAAAATGATGGGGACAAGTATGGACAGATTACAAATATTGTCCTTACAAACTTAGAATGTTGATAGAGGAACAGGGCTGGTATCAACATAACATGTAGGGAAGGGTTAGAAGTCTGAAACTCAAATGCATGCCATTATGTAGTGACTTCAATCCTAAGATTGTCCATACAGACTTAGACAGTTAATAGAATGACAGGTAGTGCATTACCAAATATGACTAACAAGGAGTATTGATGCATGTAATTAAAGTGCTTTTTTTAAACTTTTTTTCCCCATTCCAAGTAAAGTTTAAGCGTAGCTGAGCAGGTCTGTGTCCTACGGCCCCCTGCTCAGCATTGCTTAAACATCTCATAGGAGCTAAATACTAATGTATAGCTCAGATCTTTAATGGTGAGATAGTGTAGTGGTTAGAGTCCTGGCTTTGCATGCAACAGTTCATGGTTCAAGTACCAAGACAGGCCCTTCATTTTTACATGGGAAAGCATTGTTAAAATTATTTTTTTTTGTTATAAATTATGTAGTAATTGATATTTGTTAAACAGGGTAGTGCAGCTGGTTCAAAGTGTAAGTGTGAGTGCATATAACATGTGAAATCACCCATGTATACACAAGTGTCCCCATACAGTACAGTCACACCACAAGGTAATGTAATGAAAGCATATAGAGGGACATCATGTAAAGTAAATCATATATACTTAATAATATGTCAGCAATGATTAATTAAGTCATAATTCTGATTTTTTTTAAATGAAAAGTGAGCAATGGTTAGCAGTGGTCAGCTTAGCTTAGCCAGTTTAAGTATTGCTTAGACATAAATACTAAGCAGCAGTCAGCTCAGCTAAGCAGATTTGTGCACTGTTAAGCAGTGCTCAGCATTTACCCCTTTAAGCACTGTTCAACTCAGCTTAGCAGATTTGTGCACCTCTTAGCTGAGCTTAGCAGTTTCAAAATGGTCCAATGACGGCAAAGGGTGGGGATATGGCCTTATTTAAACAGCACAGGTGGGAATACAGCCATAACCTGTTGTAGTCTGATCTCTGCAGAAACCATGTCTGGGGTTGGAAAAGGAGCGTGCTTTCGGGTGAAGCACTGGGACATTCAGGAGTCCAGGGTCATGGTTGGGCTCCTCGTAGAAAACCATGTTGGCAGACTGCTGCAGGGCCAGTACCAGGGCTCTCAGTACAAAGCAGAGGCCTGGGACTCTCTGGCATGCAACCTCACCAGTGCCACTGAAATCCCCCGAACTGGTGAGCAGGTATGGCATCATTATGCCAACCTAAAGCAGAGGAAGGAGGTGCTCTTGGCCCAGTGGATCCAAGATGCTTGGGCATGGAATGCTTCAGTAGTTTGTAAGTATCTCATCCACAGGTGTATCAAATCCTAGCCTAAGTATGACATAGACAGGTATGCATAATAGATTCATAGGTTCATAGGATGATACTAGGTTATTAGCCCAGAGGCCCTTATAAGCTCAGCCAAGAATTTCACCCATGTCCCCTCAAAGTCAGCACCTGTTTCCCCTATCCAGCAAGGACACAAGTGGTATCCCAGTGGTATATGTTTTGTTTCCTATCCAGTCATCCAGGTTCCTCTTAAAGAGGGCAAGAGAGGTACTCTGCTTGACATGGAGAGGGAGTCTATTCCACACACGTGGGAGTATCTGGGACACAAATCTACCCCACCAACAAGTTGTATTAATGTCACAGACCAGTTTAAGGCCTTGAGTGCGGGTTGCCCGAGTGGAGTTTGTCTTATGGATATGCAGCAACTCCATCAAGGCTGGGTCTGAAATGGCCTTGTATGCCAGACACAGGTCACCTCTGAGCAGTCTGTATGAGACTGAGTAGAGGGGCAGGACTTTTAGCCTATCTGTATAGGATAGGTGTTTGAGACCATAGATTTTCCTGGTCAGGAACCTCTCTGGTCTCTCCAACTGCTGCATGTGCTTGGCAAGGTGGATACAGAAGGAGGCATTGTACCCGATAATGGTTCTGATAAGGGAGGAGTACAGGGATGTTATGACCTCCTTGTTCCTGGATGAAATACCCTTATTTATGAGTTGGGCCATGTACAAAGCCAACCTTACAATGGAGGCAACGTGGTGGTCAAAAGTCAGGTTGCTATCTACCTTGGTGCCCAAGTCCCTCATGACTGATTGCATGCTTAGTACATTGTTTTTAATGTGATAATTTGTGGTGATGACATTTTTCCCAAAGGGGATAATGATACATTTCTTGGAATTCAGTTTGAGGCCATGCTTCTGGCACCAGTGATTAGTTTGAGTAAGGTCCTGTTTTAGGATGTTCACATCACTAGGGGAATTTAAGACAGTACCCAGCTTGCAGTCATCTGCAAAATTGGTCAGCCACAGACCACTGGTTTTGGCTTGCACCTCAAAAAAGTATATCTCAAACAGTAGAGGCCCCAAGACTGATCCTTTGGGTACACCGCTCATTACGGGTCTACTACTAGAGGTGGCTTCTCCTACTTTGACTCAGTGGGTTCTATCACTGAGCCAGTTAGCTACCTATCTGGTAACATATGGGTTGATGCCTATCTGGGAGAGTTTATCTATTATGCCAGCGTGGGGAATAGTGTCAAAGGATTTGGCTAAGTCAAGGTAGGCAGTGTGCACCGTCTTCCCCTCGTCCATGGCTTTGGTGACTGTTTCAAAGAAGTCGACCAAGTTTAACCGGCATGATCTCCCTTTGACAAAACCAAACTGTGTGGTGTCAAGCATTTGAAGGTTGCCAATGTCCTTGTTTATAAGATCCATAATAATCCATTCCATGGCCTTGCAGATCAGGTTAGTTAGGCTGATGGGCCTGTAAGTGCATGGGTCAGTGAATGCTCCACCTTTGTGTAGAGGGATGACAGTTTCTGTTCTCCATTTAGATGGGATGAAGCTGGTGCTCAGGCTTTGATTGAATAAGGTGTCTAATGGAGCTGAGAGCTCATGCCTGAGTTCATGTAGGATACAGCCAGGGATGTTATTGGGTCCCATGGAGACTGTATTTTTCCGTTTGGGAAGGCATTAAGGACTTACTCCCTGGTGATGAGGAGAGGGGGGCAGGTGTTGGGGATGTCCTGGTTTACTGATGAGGCAGACAGGGGGTGAAGTTTTCACTGAACCTGTCTGCCAGCAGGTTGGCTATATCTATGGCATCTGTGTATGTAGTGTTATTGACCACCAGTTCAGAGCAGATTTGGGTGTTGCCTTTGAGATTGCAGACATATGTGAAGAAGGCCTTGTGATTGTCCTTGGTGGATGTGGCCAGTTTGGACTTGAAATTATCCTTAGAGGATTTCACCAGTGACATTATTTGCTTGTTCAGACAAAGGGAGATTGCTTACAACTTGGCACCTGTTCCTTCTTGGCCATGGACAGCAATTTTTTCCTTCTATTATAGATTTGTTTATTGCTGCTGTCCACCAGACAGGTTTACTCTTCCTTGAGGAAGATGATTTGGTCCTTTCAGGTATTACTGAGTCCATACAGCTATGTAGGTGCTCATATAGTTCATATAGTTTTTTGGCAGAGGGTTGGACATTAGTACCAGTTCCAACTGAAGGGATAGTAGCTGTGAAGCTGCTTATACCTTCTCTGAGGAGATTGTAGTCAGCTTTGGAAAAGCTTTTTCATTTGACTCTGATGGGTGGGGGGGGGGTCAGGGGACTTGGTGACTTCAAAAGTGATCGCATTATGGTTGGATCTTACCAAGGAGGATGACACTGTAGAAGTGCTACAGTAGCTACTCATGTTGGTTAGGACCAGGTCCAGGATATTTTCACCTCTCGTAGGGGTGTCAACCAGCTGATTCAATGCACTAACATTGATGAAGTTGAGGAATCTCTGGGCATTCATGTTTAGGCTAGACTAGGTCTTTCACTCTATGGTTGGGTAGTTAAAGTCACCCAGGATCAGGGTAGAGGGTTGAATCTTGATGGATTCAAGTAAGTCCAGATAGGTAGAGTGGGCATCCTGAGTCATGGTTGGGGGTCTGTAGCTAGCTATGATTTTAATAGGTGTTTTGTTAACAGTTAAATTCACTTGGAGTGTCTCCTGTGTGTCATACTGTTTGACCAGCCTGGAGGTGTGTATGTCTTTGATAAATATTGAAACCCCACCTCCTTTGACTTTGTAGCCCTCCGTTTGGGGTCTGAAACTATGGTAGTATGAGTAACCTAGTAAGGCTGTGGTGTTCTCCATAGTTCTGAACCAGGTTTCAGTGACTGCACAAATGTCAGCATCCTCCAGGGCAAGGAATGCTTGCAATGAGTGTAGTTTCATGCTAAGACTCCTAGTGTTTAGCAGCATGACCTTTAAATTGTGTTTATAAGAATTTTTCATGTTGGTAATTTTGTCCTCATGACTTTGCCTATAAAGGTACTATGGGGGAGGCATGAGTCTTTGCCAGAAGCCTAAAGCCCAGGGGAGACAGATGAATGCCATCTCTGGCAAAGCATCATGGTCTGTCAATCATGTCCTCCCAGGCTGTCAGGTACTGGATCCTCTTGGAATGACACCAGAAATTAAGCCAATTGTTAAAGTCAATCATTTTCTGTTTCTATTGGGGTATCATTCTGGGTGATGGTAGGGTGCTGCTTAAGGTTAGGGACATACCTGCCAGGGACTCATATTCAGTGAGCTCAATCATGTCTCTCTTCATATAGTCCAGAAAGGTACGTCTCAAGTCATTCACACCAACATGGATTATGACAGTCATAACAGTACCTGTTGTTAAGAGACTTGAGTGCGTGCATGCATGATATGGCAGATTCTAGCACCTGACAAGCAACTTACTGTGACTTTATCCTTGTCTAGCCTGGTGAGGGGCACATCTCTGTGTCTCACAATGTCTCCTATGACTAGTATGTTGGGTTTGTGGCTGGGCCTTAGAGGCTGTGAGACACAGATGTGTGTACTATGTGTGATGCTTGGTGCTGTGGGTTGTGATGTGCGTGTGTGTTTTTGCTTCAGAGGTCTCTTTTGTTTTGGTATGCTTTTGTTGAGAACCCCCGCATATGTAGGAATGTGTTGTACAGATGTGTGTGATGTTAGAGGTGTGGTGTTCGTAGTGTTTGTGCAGATAACCTTCTCAGTGCCAGATGTACTGGCTTGTGACTGAGAGAGCAAGGATTCTAGGTTCTTAATGTGATTGCATCTCTCACATATTGTGTTCCTAGGTGATAGTAGTAGAGGGTTGTCTGTGTATATAAGACAGTTGCTACACCATCTCAGGATGCCCATATCAACCAGACTAGCAGGAGAAACCATAGGAAATTGTCGATCCGTGGTTATCAGAATCTGTGGAAGAGAGGTCAGGGATAGTAGAGTGGGTACTATCTGAGAAGAGTACCTACAGGTATGAGTAGGGCTAATTAAAATCAATACAGTATCTGAAGGTGAGGGCCTCACTCACAAAGGAGTGCTGGTAAGGGAAAAAAATGCAACTGAGATATCTCGCAAAGGGTTAAAACAGCACAGCGGCCATGTGCAATGGGCAGACAAGCACAAACCCATGCAAATGTTAGGTTTAAATACCACAAAAATAAAAGTAAAATAGAAACACTGGAATTGACCAATCAACCCTTGTCCCTGAGCTCTTAGCTCAACACCCTATGACAGACCAGTTCCAACCAGTTCACTTACTCCCACTAAATACAGGCAGGCCCTGGCCAACACAAGATGGCATAACAAGAAACAGAAATCACACAAACAGATCTGAATACAGCAAAACCTGTAACCAGACTATGCTAAAGATATTTAAACTCTGTTTAGGTCAATTTAACACAGGAGAACAGATACATACTTAAATATAACAGGAGCAAACAAGAGCAAACTGGTTTAAATAAATTAACCAATTAACCAATAAAAAGCTCAAAACTGAGCCCTGTTCCGACAGTCTTCAATCAGACAAGTTCTAACTGCACACTCCTGCAGGGGAACCTTCTCCAATAAAGATGGCCTGGATTAGTGCTCAAGTTATACAAACAAAGCTAGATTCAGCAGGTTTGAATCTAGTCTATGCTACAGCAAACAAAGTGCACCAATTTCAGAAAGAAACAGTTCAAATAAGCAGGCACAATAAGCCTTTAACCAGCAATTTCCAACTCAGAAGGGCAGAATCTACCCTCTCCTCCCACAAGAGTGCAGACCACAAACCTTCTTAATGTAAAATAACTGGCCTGAAGTTCAAGTGCTTAAAACAGAACTAAGACACTTTTAGAATAGCAGACACTAAGCCTTCAACCAGCAACTTCCAACTTAGAAGGATGTAAGCTACTTCTCCTGCCACAAGAGTGCAGACCACAAACCTTCTTAATGTAAAACAAAAGGCCTGAGGCCCAAGTACTTAAACCAAATGGCTTAGAATAACAGTTACAATTTAATCAGGCTACTAACAAGCAGTAATAAATGCAGCAGAATAAGTGCAATTGAGTACTTTTAAGAACAGGCAGCAAAAGCAAAATAAAGCAATAAAGTAGGAAGCAACACAAATACAGTAAAAGCAGATGAATAAAGTGCATTTTTTTTAGATTAAGTGGGAAAGGATGAAACACGATAACTTAAGGTTGAGAAACTAAGGGGGTGGGCCTTCCCAAATGATCTCTTTCTACTCAGTAGAATAAGCTGATGAGATGGGACTGGGGGTGTCCAAAATGAGATTTATAGTAGGGGCGGGCAACTCAAAAGTCACCAAATTTAAGAACACAAAAAGGACTAGGCAGGTGGGAGGGACTCTTAAAACTCCAACAGAACAGAAAACTTAAAACAAAACAAATGTTTGCTTTCTCCCCCTTTAGCTGCAGCAGAGAGGGCTAGCAATGTCGAGGCCCAGGCCGACAGACTGAAAAGGCTGCCCTTGCGGTATATAGTGAAATAAATAAGAAAGAGTAAATTGTTTACTGCCAGTAGGTGTAGTATGTTCAGTGTCTAACGATTAAATAAACGTTTTGCCAGACTAATATTGATCTACAGGATATGTAGTAATAAAGCACTGTGTCATATGAGAGAAATAAAGACTTAAACCAACCAACTGTTGTGTTTACTCTGGTATGTTGTTGTAGAAATAGAATATGTACAGGTTCTTCACAGCAAATATGGCTTTGACAGCATGAATTAACTGATGTTGTTCTGAGAACCAGCTATTATGCAAAACAGTAGACTGTGGAGCTGTAAAACAAGATATAAATGAAATATGAAATATGTTGTGCACTAAGATTTGAACCCTGAATAGTAATGTCCAGTGTATTATAGTATGTCCCCTGCTGCATTGCCTTGTGTTAACCGTTGCTTTCTAGATTGTATTATTTCAAACAATTAATACACAGTACACTAACTATCTGTCATGCATGAATCTCAGGATTACAAGGTCATACTGTCTAACCCACAGAGTTTTAGACATAAAACAGTCAAACAAGAGACAGCAGTTCCCTAGTAGCTCAGTGTGCTGAGGAATAGCCTTGTTGCTTATTTTAGCACAACTAGATATGGTTCGAATCCAGGGAATGGTATTGAGATGTGTGTGTATATACACTAAAAAAATCTTAAATATTTGTAGAAACAGTCAGATAGCGGTAACAGATATTTTCTCCACAGGTCTTACAGGTAAAGAAATGTTTGTAGTAGCTGTATGAAGGATATAGCAATACACAGTGTACAGCTGTCCCACTGTCCAACCCCATGCCTGCAAATGACAGCAGGATAGGTACATACACCATGCCCTCTTCCTGATACATGTAACCTTGACATGTACAAGCCCCCTCCAGTAATGTGTCCATAGTTCTCCCAGTCTGCCCCATACCATTACAGTTTGTCAGTCTATCAGGTATGTATATGCTACACAAGCTATGGGCCATAAGTAGATGTAAAGTGAGGGCAGACCTGTAGAGTATTGAGCAGTACTGTTGTGAAAAATAGAAGCCTATACAGTCATTAATGGACTCCCCCCCCCACCCTTCATCTGCATCAATAATTATTGTTCATATACTACTGTATACTGTTCTCAAAACCTATTGTTGGGGCATGTGTTCTATTATAGTTCATATATTTAATTGGTTGCATATTAACATACCTTGTTCAAATACCATTATTGGTGGTCTGTTGCCATCAATGTAAATTGCATGCTGTTAAAATGCTTACTGTTGTTCCATTTACGCATGTGTTCTGTTTGCTATGCAACTGTTTCAAATCTGTTGGTTTGGGTTAATTGGAACACTCACACATGCTGTTATAACTCGCACAACATCAGTGCAGGGTACCCCTTCTTTGCCAAGTATGTAACCCTGACATGTACAAGCCCCCTCCAGTAATGTAGCCATAGTTCTCTGCAAAGGGAACGGCACCTAATGGCAGCAGCTGCTTCAGATCTCATCAGGAAAATGCTTCTTTTGTCTTCTTCTTTTTTACCAGAAACTTCAAGAGCAGTTAAAGAGGAAGGAAACATGATTAGATTAAGTTACTGTGCTGAGAATCTGTTAAAAATTGGATCTGCATTCTCATTATGCTGTGGGTTTGATCAGCTTCTTACAGTGAGGCCAGTAGGCTCAAACATACTACAAGAACTACTACAGCTAAGGATTTTGCTGGAAAACTGAGATGAATGCAAACTTTGTGCAGATCGCACATTCATGGCAACTGGTAGTCACAAAAAAGGAAAATATGTACTAGATTGAGGAAAAGAGGCATCAGAGCAAGAATTTTAGACAGACTGAAGGTAAACCCTCACAGGCCTGCACTGCCTCCATACTACTAGCCAATGCATGCTCACTTGAAAATAAGATGGATCACTTAAGACTGGAACTCTCATCATAAAACAAGGTGGGAAACAGCAATTTATTTGTGTTTACTGAAACCTGGTTAAACCAAAATATCAGTGATAGCACATTAAATGTAGAGGGCATGACTTTATTAAGAGCAGACAGAATTCAGTCACTATGTGGCAAGTCCAGAGGAGGGGGAGTGTGTATGTATGTTAATAACAACTGGTGCAGCAACTGTGTAGTGACCACCACCTTCTGCTCAGAAAACATTGAAATTCTGCCACTAAAATGCAGGCCTTCTACCTGCCAAGAGAGTTCAATGGAATATGCATCACAACAGTCTACATCCCACCTGATGCAAATATCAGTGATGCTCTGTCCACCTTGTAACAATCTATAAGTGACTTGCAAAACAGAAATCCAGAGCATGCAATAGTAATTGCAGGAGACTTCAATCAGGCTAAAATAAAGACTGTATTATCCCACTACCACCAGCATGTAAACTTTGCCACAAGGGGGCAAATGTATTGGATAAGGTCTACACTAACATCAAAGGTGCATATAAAGCAAACCCTTATCCACATCTAGGGAGCTCTGACCACCTAGCCATCATGCTGGTTCCAGCTTATAAATTCATACTGAAAACCAGTACACTGGCTAGAAAACAAATAAGGATCTGGTCTGAGGGAGCAATCTCAGCTCTACAGGACTGCATTGACTGTACAGACTGGTCAGTGTTTAGAGAGGCTGCTGTGATAAACAACCATGTTGACTTGGACACATACACTGATTCAGTCACAGCTTACATTTCTAAGTGTGTGGAGGATGTAACAAACACCAAACTCATCACCATATGGGCAAATCAAAAACCTTGTCTAACTAGTGAGGTGTATGAGCTGTTGAAAGTAAGAAATGCAGCTTTCAAATCCCAAGATATGGAAGCTTTAAATGTGGCCAGAGCCAAACTGAACAAAGGTATCAAGAGGCAAAAAGATCCTATGGCAAAGAAAATCCAAAGTCACTTCAGGGACCAGAAGGATACCAGGCAACTATGGAAAGGAATTCAAGCCACCACCGACTACAAGCCTACATCAGCTTCATGTGATGATAGTATCGAGTTTATGAATGAACTGAACAAATTCTTCAGTAGGTTTGATGCTGACAACAACGCAACAGCATGCAGAATCCCAGAAGACAAGGATGCAGTGGTGCTGAGCTTCAATACAATCACTGTCACCAGAACCCTAAAACGTGTCAACCCAAGGAAAGCAGCTGCCCCTGACAACATCATGGGCATGGTACTAAGGGAATGTGTGACTGAACTGGCTCTAGTACTCACAGACATCTTCAACACCTCACTCCATCTAGCCAGTGTTCTGAAATGCTTCAAGGAGATGACTATCATTCTTCTACCCAAGAAACCACAGCCAACAACTCTAAATGACTACCGACCAGTTGCTTTAACCTCAATGGTAATGAAGTGCCTGGAGAGGCTAGTCAAGGATCATATAGCCTCAATCTTACCTGTGACACTGGACTCACTGCAATTTACATATGGGACAAACCGCAGTACAAGGGATGCCATCTCACTAGCTCTCCATGAAACACTGACCGACTTAGAAGACAAAAACTGCTGTGCAAGACTGCTATTCATCGATTTCAGTTCTGCCTTCAGCACTGTCATCCCTCAGAATCTGATATCAAAGCTACTTCAACTGGGCATAGACTCTCATTTATGCAACTGGATTCTGAACTTTCTTACTGAAAGGCCTCTAAATGTTCATGTGGGAGACAACAGCTCTGGAAGTATCATCCTGAACACAGGAGTACCACACGGGTGTGTCTTAAGCCCTCTACTTTTCACTCTGCTGACACATGACTGCGTGTTCACACATGAGATGAATAGGATCATCACATCTGTGGATGACACCACTGTTATAGGCTGCTCAAAGATGGAGAGGAGGAGGCGTACAGGAAAGAGATTGATCAACTACTGGTCTGATGTGACAACAACAATCTAGCACTGAATATCAGCAAGACAAAGGAGTTGATTGTTGATTTCAGAAGATCTCAAGTACCACACAAACCTCTAGTGATGATAGGGATGACAGTGGAAAGGGTCAAGAGTACAAAGTTCTTGGGTGTTCATATCACTGAGAACTTATCCTGGTCAGTCCATGTATCCAGCACAGTCAAAAAAGCTCAGCAATGCTTGCACTTTCTAAGGAAATTTAGGAAGGGAAAATTACCAAGCTCCATACTTCAGACCTTTATAGGGGCACCATTGAAAGTGTCCTGACCAACAGCATTCCAGTCTGGTATGGGAGCTGTAACAATCAGGATTGGAAGGCTCTCAGGAGAGTTGTAAGGTCAGCAGAAAGAATAATTGGCACCTCCCTTACACCTCTGGGGGATCTACACAAATGCTGGTCCATTGACAGGGCCAAACAGATTTCCAGCAATCCAAGACATCCTGTCAATGGTCTGTACACTCGCCTGTCCTCCGGTAGGAGATACAGAAGCCTGCATTGCAAGACCACCAGACTAAAAAAACAGCTTCTTTCCAGTCTCCATTAGACTGTTGAACTCTTGGGAAAAATGAACCATGATGTCTGTTAAATAACTAGCCTATCAAGGGGCTTATTTTATGGATGTGCAATAACTAAGTGCAATACTAAGGTAGCTCACCTACACACTGAAGGACTGTAAAGTGCAATATACAAACTGTGCAATAATTCAGTCTATTTATAGATATGCTGCTATTGTTTCAATTTTACTTTGACAATATTACCTGCATATTGTTCCTTGTCTTCCTTGTAGCCTGTTCTGGGATGGTTGTGGGTCACTGCTGTCCTAATTTACTTACAAATTGCTACTTATTAAAGTTCTACTGGGATATTTTATTAATTCTTTTCTGTCTATATGTACAACTGTTTCCTGCCCTGAGAATGAAGCATTGTAATTTCGTTCGGCTACACTGCTGTGTAGTTCTGAATGACAATAAAGCTTTTTTTTTACTTGACTTTAACTTTGCTATCTAATTTTGAAATGTTTTGCTCATGACTAATCAATATATACTGGAAAACCACAACACCATACCATGTTTGGGAAGGCAGATCCCGGTGGAAAAGCCTGTCCCGCCTCATCTGGTTGTGCACCAGGCCCCACCATGTCTGGGACCCAACCTGGAACATCCTCCTCTGCTGGTCTTGCACCACCTTTGGATGGAACCACCCCAAGGGACAGAGCCTGCCCCCCCTGGGCACGAGAGCAGAGAGGAGCTGAAAACCTGCAACATGTTCTGGATGTTCTGCATCATCAGCTCCGAGTTGGATGGACGACTGCACCAGATGGAGGGCTGCCTGGCGCACCTGGAGGGCAGGCTGCCCCTGTTGTCCAGCCCCCAGCACAGCCACCTTTGGGGCCATGAAGGTGTAGTGGTGACTGCCCATGGGTGGGGACCTCAGTCCTACTGTATCTATTTGGGGGCTCACGGGCTTTTGATTCCTTAACATCCTCCAAGTCCAAGGTATTTACCCCCCCTTGTGTGTCATATACCACCCCTGTCTGCTGTCTTGTGTGTCTTGTCTGTCTACAAATGCAACCTATCCTACCCAACCTACCTCCCAAACATACCTACAGCCATTCTCCAACATCCCGCCATCACATTTAAAAAAAAAAAATGTCATCTGTCCTGGAAAAAAAATCATTGCCACATTTCGCTACTATGTCCAGTGACCTAAATCAATCTATAACTAAATTACTGTACAGATATATGTTGCCAGCACCCCTCCATGTGCAGTGTGAGGCTGTAAATTCCAAATTTTCCACATCATTCACAGTTGTTGCTACAGAAGAAATGTAGAGCTATGGTCCTTTCCTACACCCATCCTGCACATCCCTAGCTATTTTTCCTAATGTTTTACACCCTGCTTGCCCCCATTTCACCATTTTCCATCATCCTTTTTTCTTTTCTTTATTTAAAATTAGCATGAGTGTAAGCGGGAATAAGCGCAGCTAAGCAAAGCTAAGAGGACTTAACCATCTGTTAGCATTGCTTAGCTTTGCACAAAACCATACAAACCCACTTACAACTGCTTAAAAGTTCTTTAATCACTCTGTATCCATCAACCCTTGTTCTGCCCAGCAGCAAAATAATCAGGCCTGCCAAATCTCAAACCCAGGATGCTGTGCAGTACAATCACAGCAATGTACCACTATGCCATCTGAGCTGTGGGATTTGTAATGCTTTTACAAACATATCATGCATTATGGTCATTTAACATTAATGAAAAAAAGTCATCACTACCAAGTCTTGAACTTCGGACCCTGTGGACTACAATCACAGCAATATACCTCTATACCATCTGAGCCACGGGAATTTGGAATGCCTTTACAAACATATCATGTACTACAGTCATTTAACATAACATCCCTGGCAAGCCTTAAATCCAGGAACCTGTGCACTCCAGTCACAGCAGCTACCACTACTCCACATGAGCTGTGAGAATTACAAATGCTTCAGTAAATATATCATGCAGGATGGTCATCCAATACTGGGTAAAAACCTGTGGAATTAGTACTGTTTTATATATATATATATATATATATATATATATATATATATATATATATATATATATATATATATATATATATATATACACACACACACACAGACAAACACACACACACACACACACACACACACACACACACACACACACACACACACACACACACACACACACACACACACACACACACACACACACACACACACATGCATATCTATATATCTTTCTATCTATATATATGTATATATACTCAACCTCTTACTGCAAGACATCTGCAAAAAGCCTGACAAAGTGGGGAGGGAATAAAATGCAAACAATAGTGATATATTTGACATATGGCTGTTATAAGTGTAGAAGTTTGCTAGATTATCATGATTTGTTTTAACATATATTTTCTGACAGATTTCAGGTCTGAAACACAAATGATTGTTATTATTTAGTGATGTCAATGCTCATGTCATCTTCAGAAACCCACAACTGTTATGGGGAACAGACCAAAAATATGAGCCACACATCTAGACAGTGTATAGAAATCTGGACAGTGGAGAGGTATGTCTGCAGTCATGTAACAGAAGGGAAAAATACTGAGAGCTGCCAATCATTTCACCCACATTTCACCCAGCACCTTCTGAACTACAGTCAGACCAACACAACACTACCCCAAATCAGCTCTGGGAAATTACTCATGCATTTGTAAATATATCATGCACTACAGGGCTGTAACTGTAGGGAAAAGCAGACATCAGTGAGAAATTGTCCACCCACAACTATTTGCATCACAGTCACAGCAACATACCAATACCCCAGCTGAACTCTAGAGTATAACGATTGTTTTAACAAACATATCCAGAATGCCAGTCACACACTTCACTGACATATACTGCCCCAAGTCACAGTGTACTGGGAATACTGAGGTATTACAGGACATTTCTCAGTCTGCTCCTACAAACATATATGGCTGATAGACCACCAGCAACTGTAGCAGAATGCACAGTCAGATAGAAAAAGATCAATGACACACACATCTGCCATTCTCCCTACTCAGCCAAACATTTACACACTATACTGCTACACAATCTTGACATACATAACTCTCAACTGTACAGATTTCCACAGAATGTCCAGGGTGTAGGACCATATTTATGGCTACTGCCTCATACCACTTCTGGGAGTCTGCTAAGTCACTGGGATGATATCAGGAGTGAAGTCACTAAATAATGATATAGCATACCTCTGAACCTCTTACTGCAAGGCATCTGGACAAAGCCTGACATACTTGGGGGACAGGGGCAGAAAAGACAGACATATCTCACATAATGGTGTTACAAACTGAAACAGTTGCTGGTGTTACAGGTTTTGTTGTAACATTACTTCTCTGAAGGATCTGAAGTCTGAAACACAAATGAATGTCAACATTTACTGACTTCAATCCTCACATTATCTTACTGATTTCTCAAAAACAGAAATTGTCTGAGGGACAGACCAAACATAAGAGGCAAACCTCTGGGCATTCTGCAGAAATCTGGACAGTTGAGAGGCATGGTCATAGACATATCACTGTCAGATGTCAAGTCACGCAGAAAATGCATGTTCAGACAAACCCTGTTAATCTAGCAATCTTCTATGTGTGTATAACAGCAACACTTACTTACAATCTGTACCTAATTCTGGAACTTTGTCCCCTATTTTGTTGGGCCTTCTCCACATTCCCTGTTCTAAGAGGTATTTCCACCTACCTTCTGTGAAGCAGTAGGCCGCACATCTCCACTCCTCACAAGCAAGGAAAAATGGCAAGGCCCACATGAAGGACTTAATTATGGCACTGTGTTGCTATGGCATTGGCTAATAGAAAGACAACACAGCTGCTCTGGATTGCAATTAGCAAGTGGGAGACATCAATTGGTGCACAGGCCATCACCTGCTCATGAGCATTACCTACAAAAGGCAAGCTGCTGCCTATACAAAACAGGTCTGAACCTTTCTACACAAAGACAGACCGCGACTTCACAAACCTAAACATTTGCATTATTCTGAGAAAACTCTTCAGCACTATAACAGGTATGTCAATCAAGTAAGCATGCAATGGATTGCAGAAGGGGGGATGCAATAATGTGAAATAGGAAGTTAAACAAAAGGTCTCAACAAAACTTGCTGGACTCACATGTTGCTGTCCATCAGCTACGGCCACTCCTGCTAGCCCTGTCTGCGGTGACATAAATCACAGCTCTGGCCCCTGAGTCTCCCCAGCAAAGGTCAACTCACATATGACTACTATGTCACCGGTGAATGCTACTATGATACATATGCTTGTATTACAAATTTAAGAGACCTATATAGGGTATGTGCATAGTAAACAACTGGTGCAGAAGTGTGTGTTGAACTGTATGTTATATACCGAGCTCATACCTTTCAACTGTCCAGAATTTTGCAGACTGACCACATGTTTGCCTCATATTTGTAGTTAATGCCTCGTACAGTTGTGCATTGTCTGGCAAATCAGTGGCAATCCAGTAAAGACTGAAGTCATAACATAATAGCATACATTTGAATGTCAGATGTCATATCATGTGGAATATTCCTGTGAACGCAAAACCATCTTTGCTAGCAACTAAGTGTCTTACAGTTAGATTTATAAGGTGTCACTATTTCCCGGCCTTTGCCCACCACTGATGTGTGCCTTTGCCCAGATGTCTTGCCCTAACAGGAGCTAGGAGTCTTAGCATGAAACTAATGTCATTGTCCTAGAGGATGCTGACATTTGTGCAGTCACTGAAACCTGGTTTGCAGCTGTGGAGAGCACAATAACCTTGCCAAGTTACTCATACTACCGTACTTTTAGATCCTAAATGGAGGATTGCAAAGCTAAAGGAGGTGGAGTTTTAAACATTATCATACACATACACACCTCCAGGCTGGCCAAACAGTATGACACATTGGAGACATCCCAAGTGCAGTTAACTGTTGACAAAACACCTATTCAAATCATAGCTAGCTATAGACCTCCAACCATGACTCCAGACACCCACTACACCTATCTGAACTTGCTTGAATCTGTCAAGATTCAACCCTCTACCCTGCTCCTGGTGACTTTAACTACATAACCATAGTGTGCATGACCTATTCTACCTGAACATGAATGCACAGAAATTAATAGGCTTTGTCAATGCCAATGCATTGGATCAGCTGGTCAACACCCTTATGACAGGTGGAAATATCCTGTACCTGGTCCTAACCAATATGAGTAGCCACTGTAGCACTCCTACAGTGTCATCCTCCTTGGTAATATCTGACCAAATAGCCATCACTTTTCAGGTCATCATCTCCCCTGCACCCCCCCCCTCCCTTGTCAGGGTCAAACATAAAACACTTTCCAAAACTGACTATAAATCTCCTCAGAGCAGGTATAAGCAGCTTTGCAGCCACCGCCCCATCAGTTGGAACTAGCAGTAGTGTCCAAGCCTACACAACAATACTATGTGAGCACCTGCATAGCTGTATAGACTCAGCAATACCTGACAGGACAAAATCATCTCCCTCAAGGTAGGGTGAACCTCTGTTGGGGACAGCAGCAATACACAAATTCCATAATAGGTGGAAATATTTTTGGACAGGGCCAAGAAGGAGCAGGTGCCAAATTGGAAGCAATGTCACCTTTGTCTGAACAAGCAAATAAGGTCATAGGTGAATTACCCTAAGGCTAACTTTGAGTGCAAATTGGACACATCCACCAAGGCCAATCACAAGGCCTTCCTCACATATGTCTACAATCCCCGAGGCAACACCCATATCTGCTCTGTAGTGGTGGTCAATAACACCACATACACATACGGCTTAGATATAGCCAACCTGCTGCAGACAGGTTAAGTGTAAACATCACCCCCCTGTTCCCCCATCAGTACACATGGACATGCACAGCACCTGACCCCCCTCCCCTCATCATCAGGAAGCAGGTAGGTAATGCCCTCTCAAAAGCAACAAACTGAAGTCTCCATAGGCCTAATACCATTCCTGGCTGCATCCTACATGAACTAAGGCATGAGCTCTCAGCTCCATTACACACTGTAGTCATCCCATCTGCACAGAGGACAGCCACTGTTACCCGCTACATAAAGGTGGAACAAGCCACTGACCCAGCCAGTCATATGCACATCAGCCTAACTAGCCTGATCTGCAAGGGCATGGAAGGCAATATCAAGGACCTTATAAACAGGGACATCGGCAACCTCAAAATGCTTGAGTCCACACAGTGTGGTATTGTTAAAGGGAGATAAGGCCTGTTAAACCTGGTTGACTTCTATGAAGTGGTAAACAAACACAAGGATGAGGGGAAGACGGCGCACACTGCCTACCTTCACCTAGCCCAAACCTCTGACAATAATGCTCAGGCGGCCATGATACATAAGCCTTCACAGCTAGGCATCAACCTGTATGTTACCAGATAGGTAGCTAACTGGCTCAATTATAGTGCCCACTCAGTCAAAGCAGTGGAAGTCTAGTAGTAGACTCTTACAGAGCAGTGTACCCCAAGGATCTACTGTTTGAGATATATGTTTCTGAGGTACAAGCCAAAATCAGTGGTCTGTGGCTGACCAGGTTTACAGATGATTGCAAGTTGGCCACTGTCTTACATTCCCCCTACTGATGTGGGCATCCTCTAAGAATTCCTCACCCAAATTAATGACTGGTGCCAGAAGCATTGCCTCAAACTGAATGCCAGGAGATGCATCATTTTTCCTTTTGTGGTAGATATCATCCACACTAATTATGACAGTAATAACAATGTACTGAGCATGCAATCAGGTGTGAGGCGACTTCTGCACCAAGGTTGGTAGCAACCTGACAGTTTCTCACCACATTGGCACCATTGTATGGAAGGTTGTCTACATGGCCCATCTCACAAATATGGGTATGTCATCCAGGAACCAGGAGGCCACAAAAGCCCTGTACTCCATTTGTCAGACGCATTACTGAGTACAATGGCTCATTTGGCATGTACCTTGCCAAGCAAATGCAGCAGAGACCACAGAGGTTCCTGATCAGGCAAATCCAGGGTCTGCAACACCTATCCTATACAGATAGGCTGAAAGCCCTGTCCCTGTAGTCTCATAAAGATTGATCATAGGTGACCTGTGTCTGGCATACAAGGCCATTTCCAAACCAGCCTTGATGGCATGTCTGCATATCAGTAAGACAAACCCCACTCACACAACCCACACGCAAGGCCCTCACCTGGTCTGTGACATGAATAGTACTTGTTTGGGGGATAGTGTACTGTCCCACACAATACACTGTCTGTAAAATACACTCCCTCCCCATGTCTAGCAGTGTACCTCTATAGCCCTCTTGAAGAAGAAGAAGCTGGATGACTCCATGGAAAATGGAAAAGACACCCCTGGGATCCTGTATGTGTCACAGCTGGACAGGGGAAACAGGTGTTGGCTTTGAAGGGACATGGGCAAAAGTCTGGGCTAGGCTTATGAGGGATCCGGGCCAATAGCCTAGTATCATCTTATGAACCTATGCACCTAGTACTTTACATGTTTCCTGTATGCATTGTAGACTATCCTGCAATGTTGTCTGAAATTAATCCCTATGAGTCTGAGCTGTGTAGGTACTGAATTGATAGAGTATTCTCTTGTTCCTTCATTAGTTATTATCACATATTGTTAAACCTTGTCATTGTGTCTGGTCTGTATAGCATTAAGTCAACTCTTACAGTACTTGCATATGCACTTGGTGACACTGTATAGCTCACTCCAATAGCCTTGGTCTTGGTCACACTTATGAATCAAAAGCATACATGGCATAAACCTGAATGACACATAACATATATACAGTAGGATTTGTCACCCTTTGTTATGGGCCTTGCAGTAGCTGTTAAAGAGGTGGATTGTGGCAGTCAGAACTACCATACAGTCTGGCCTGAGGGCCCATAGGTAGCAAAGCTGTGCCAGACTTTACCAGGAGTGTGTGTGTGTGTGTGTGTGTGTGTGTGTGTGTGTGTGTGTGTGTGTGTGTGTGTGTGTGTGTGTGTGTGCAGGGTATTAATTTGCATATGTTGTCTTCCCCTCGCAGGTGAACATGGGGGTTAGTGTCTCTCCTGTTCACAACTTGATGTCAGTGTCTTAGCAGACTCTCACGATGATAGTGGTCATAGTGTGTCACAGGTGGGGTTGTCAGAGGCTGAATCTGTGCCATTGGTTGGTATCCCACTTTCACCCACAATGTCCCCACACACAGTCAGTATGCTCACACATACCCAGTCCCCAGCAGCCGCAGATAATGATCAGTTGGAGGGTGATGGCATGGAACAGGCTAGTGTGGTGACTATGGCAAGTGTGAGTGTAGACACTAGCCATAGCCAGAGAGCAGGCGAGGTCACACACAGGCAGATGGACAGGGGTACTTGATGGAGGACTGCTGCCCATCAAGCCCCTGTTGCAAGTGTCACAGCAGGTGTCACCAGATGCATGTTATGGTCTGTCATGGAGGCACAGGCAGGTACTGACCGCAACACCAGACAGATGCTCAGGGTCATGAATGCAGCACTTCCTGCCATGCATGACAACCTCCATGGCATTTGTGATGCCGTATGTCATTTTGCCAATGTCGTGGATAGACGGTGGGGTGAGACATTGTCACTGCTCGGCCGTGCAATGTCTGTGCTTGAGCATGTGGTGGGAGTAGAGAGTCATTCACATGCACATTCACAGTCCCATACTCGCAGTACCACCAGCACTACTGAATGGAGGGTGCTGTCCACACCACACTGGAGCAGGCCATAGGTACGTGGTCCTTGCAAGTCCTGTCAGGAACATGGATCCAGCAGACAGCAGTCACCATTGGGGAGAAGTACTGCATCTGGCCTTGGGCCTGGTGGTGCTAGTGAGATTCCTGGCAGAACCAATTCCCATGTCCCTGGTGGGAGACGGCGAACTGTACATCCTGCCATGTACGGTGCATGGCTGTCCAACATAGCCCTGTGCTGGGCATCCACATGGCTTGATTGTGTGCATACAAACACTCACACATTTCTATCACAGGCAGGTCACCATCAGACATGCACAGTTCCTCTGCATGGCCCAGCTGAACACCACCCCTCCAGATACACACACACACACACACACACACACACACACACACACACACACACACACACACACACACACACACACAATGTTAACCATATGGCCCAGTCTAGGCTTCTGGCGATCCCACACCACACCCTGTGCATGTGATGATACCTGTTCCACATCCCTGTTATCCATACCATCGATGCATGGACATGCTAATATGGGTCTGATGCACAGGGTGAATATAGTACAGTGTAGTAATGTAATGCTCTGTAAGGTGCTGTATGCTGGCAGTAGTGATGGTTACACATCGAGGTGTATGTACCCTTTTAGCCATGATGCATTACTGCTGTTAGTACTGCTGACTGATTGTAGTATCACGTACTGCATTCTGTTTGTGTTCCAGGCATTTGTGTGTCTGCAGGCTGTGGGATTGCTGACAGTAGCAATGATGAGTATGGTGCAGTGGGAACACAGTGACCTTTTCATAGCCAAGGTACAGCTGTATATGTACATGTTTACCAGGTGTGTTTAGCTGCAACACTGTTTGAGGAACAATTGGGGTGGACAGTGAGACCTTGCATACATACCCCTTGACACAGCCAGCTAGCCTTCATACATGTTACCTGGGTGTTCTTAGTACCACAGGCTCATACATACAGAGGCGGTTACATGAGTACTGGCACTAGGTCCCTCAAAAGCTTAACCATTACTTTAACTGCAACAGATTCACCTATAAGCACCTGATGCCCCTGCCATTTCTGTCCCATCCACTCAACCTTGATGCAGTTGATGAGGATATGAATGGTACTGTGTATAACAGGTTTGGGGTATGTATTCCTGACACAGGTCAGCCTGTGTTAGTTTAACCTGACCATCACCAGCATGTGTGTCTGCTATCTCATATGCAAGTCTGGCCTCTCATGCTGGTAGTGCACACAGAGTCATAGTCCTGTACATGGGGCGGCTGTTGAAGGGCTGAGCACAGCCCCTACCTGCCCAGTCTTACAAATGATAGCACTAGATACATAACACAAATACCACAGAGGTAATGTAGTGTTGTAGTGTCTGCCACTACTATTCAAGTGGGTGACAATTTCAGGGCTGTTAGGATTGCCAATGGTGGGTTCAGAGGCCCTTAACATGGTAGAGCCATCTGACACACACACACACACACACACACACACACACACACACACACACACACACACACACACACACACACACACACACACACACACACACACACACACACACACTGCTGAATGGGGATATGCATTGAAACACACATGCACAAAGAGTTGACACTTCTCAGAGAAGATGACCTACCCATCTATTTATGTACAATACACAGTAATACGATCATTGCATGCACCACAGTGGTTTTGTGTTAGAAGCTGTGTAACTCTGTTTGTAAGGTGGATGACATCTGTATGGGCTGAAACTAGGTTGGCAATGGGGGAGTTCACAGGGTGGAAGAGGCACACAAAATGGTATAGCTATCACATACACACAGTAAAGACAGCCACAGAGGATGTGCATACAGAAACAGAAACACAGTTGACAATAGACATATTAGTAACCCTACATATCCACTTGTGTGTACTATAGTGCTACATACACATGACATGCTCCACATAGATTATATGCCTGGGACATGACACACAACCTCTTACAACAAGTAATCTTGTGAATGCCTTCATGGATGGTGGGATAACCCACCAGAAATAGCGAATGGTCTCATCTACTGCTCCTACAAATCTGGACAAGTGATAGAGTGACAGACTTTTTATCAGCATTATGTATCAGTCAGGTACGATGTCTGATTTTGGGATGTGTGTCACTACAGTAACTGTGACATATTTGGCAATGATATCACAGGAATGCTCATTGTTAGGGGAGGTGTGTCTATATTATTTAAGGATATCCACACCTCCAGGCTAGTTGCTCAGCATAATACATTCGTGATTATCCAAGTGCAACTAACTCTGGGCAAGACCGCAATCCAAATTGTAGCTTGCTACAGATCCCCCACTGTGCCTCAGAATTCCCACTCCTCATTTCTTGATACACTGGAAAATATTAGGGTACAACCCAACGCCCTAATAATGGGCAATTTCAACTACCCCACCATTAACTGGGAAAACTACTCATGTTCCAACTCTTTTGCTCAACATTTTCCAATGCCTTGGATCAACTTATCCACACCCCCACCAGGGGCAGCAATATTCTAGACCTGGTCATTACCAACATGGGTGACTGGTGTTCCACATCAAAGGTCATTTCCTCATTGGTCAGATCCAACTACAAGCTAATCACCCTAGACATCCACATCCTGCCCCCACCCCCCACTAGGGAAACTACCATAATTTTTTTTCCAAAACCAACTTCACGCTTCTTAAGACAGAAGTGGCAAACTTCGCAACACCCATGCAGACAGACAATAGAGGTATGACTGCTGAATCCTACACAAATGCATTTTATAAGCACTTACACGAGTGCATGGATTGTGCTATCCCTAACAGAACCAAGCTGCTATTCTCCAAAAAAATGAAGACAATTTGGTGGTCCCCTGCCATAAACAAACTCTACAACAGAAGAAAGAAACTTGCAAAAAAGAGTAAAATCCCATGATTGGAGGAACTCCCTGGTTAGCCTCAGTACAAAGCTGAGATCCCTCATAAAATCCTCTAAAGATAGTTACAAAAACAAAATCACCACTGATTCTAAAGACAACCACAAAGCATTCTATAGCTATGTCAAGCATCTCAATGGCAACACTAAGATCTGCTCTGAGTTACAGCACAATGGCACTAAATATACAGACCCAGCTGATATTGCCAACATCCTGGCAGATAGGTTTAGTGCTAACTTTACCCCCCTCTCACCCCCCTAAAGGATCCGTCTCTATACCAGAATTTATTTATTTTATTTTACATTTGTTGACCGGGCTAGTCCAACTGTATATATGTCCATTTTCAGTAGAGGCCCTGGGAGAAAAGCTCCACTAAACGTTACTAGCAATATAGATACAGTACATTTTTAAGGTTAGGCAATACAAGCTATTTAGATAATAGCTAAACATCAATATAATCAACAAAAGATTTACAAGATAATGGTGAAAAACATATACAAGAGGTATAGTCAAATACATACTATACTATAGAGAGCTTGCTAATCAAGGACAAACTCTAGTACATTCTATGATAGTCAAAGCTAGTACCAAACTTTGTTAGCTGATAGCTAATACATTCAGAGGTTAATAGGAAGGAGTACAAAGCATAGCAGTAGTGAGATAAGTTTAGAATAAGTATGAAAGAAGGAGGTGATTAAGCTGGGTTGGTGCATGGACATAGCCAGTTATTTTTAAGGTATTCTTTGAGTTGCTTCTTGAAGAGTGGTGTAGAGGAAAGAGATGAGTTCTCTTGGGAGCAGGTTCCAAGGTTTCCCCACGGTTTTGGAGAACAGAGAGTCCACAGCCTTATTGTAGGACTTGTGCATTGATACTAGCAGTTTATTTGCTGAGCGTAGGGTAGATAGATTTATGTAGGGGGTAATCAGGCTAGTGCGTATTGGTGTGTTACTAGGATGATAGATGATCTTGTGTGTGATAGTAAGTTGGTAAAAGAGAAGTTAACTATGGAGTTCCAGCCAACCCAGTTGTTTTAGATTGTGACAATGGTGGGTTCTAAATGGAGAACTTGTGGCAAATCTGGCAATGTTGTTTTAAGAGGTTGTAAGTTTGTTGAGGTTACTTTTGGAAAGATGGGTATAAATGGGAGAGGCATAGAGGAGGGCAGAGATAAGATGGGTGTGGGCAATAGTAGTTCTAGCTGTAGGAGTAAGGAAGGATTTAATCTTATAAAGGGAGCCTAGCTTTCTGTTCACTGATTTTATTGTGTTTTTGATGTGTGTGTCAAAGGTAAGGTTGTTATCAATTGTTACTCCTAAGAGTTTGGTAGTTGGGTCAGGAGATATAGCAGTGCCATTACTGGATATCAGTGTGAAGTCTATTTGTGCGGACGTTTTTGTAGGATTAAAGAGCAATAATTTGTTTTTTTTGCGGGGTTCAGGAGTAGGCAGCACTGTAGGAACCAGTCTTCCATAATGTTCAGTACCTTCTGGGTGAGGGATTGGAGTTCTGATAATGAAGTAGCAGAGCATATTAATGTTGAATTGTCTGCATATTGTATGCAGGTAGCTTGAGGAATCATTACGTTGAGGTCATTAATAAAAATCGAGAATAGGAGGGGGCCCAAAATAGAGCCCTGAGGGACATCTAGGGTAACAGGAAGATGTGTGGATAGAGTATTATCCCACAGCACAGCTTGTTGATGGTTCTCTAGGTAGGAGTAGAACCATTTTAGTGCAAGTGTATCAAGAGAGAGGGATTTAAGTAGATCCATAAGAAACTGATGGTTAATCATATCGAAAGCCTTTGAGAGGTCAATAAAAAGTGCAAAAGATAGAGTGCTGTTACGATTTTTGTTGATGCAGTCAGAAAAGGATAAAAGGGCAGAGGTGGTACTGTGGAATGGCCTAAATCCATGCTAACAGCTAACTTGCACGGAATAATGCTAAGTTCCTGTAATCATGGCTGCACAGGTAAAAAACACACTCTCCAAAGCCAAGAACACAGCATATATGGGACCTGACAACATCCCAGGCTACGAACTACAGAACAAACTGGCACCCCACCTAAGTACCATGTTCTATCATAGCCTCACTTCAGGCTTTGTGCCCACTGAATGATGCACAGTGACGGTTACCCCACTCCACAAAGGGGGAGCCACCACAGACCCTGGGAACTACCGCCCCATTAGCCTGACGAGCTTGGTCTGCAAGGCCATGGAAGGTATCATCATGGAACTTATAAACAAAGACATTGTTAATCTCAAACTCTGGACCCTACCCAGTTTGTGTTTGTAAAAGGTAGATCATGTCTCCTAAACCTGATAGACTTCTTTGAAGCAGTCACCAAAGCTGTAGACAAGGGTAAGGTGGTTAACACAGCCTATCTAGATCTCGCCAAGGATTTTGACACAATCCCCCACTCTAGAATTATAGAGAAACTCACTAAAATAGGTATAAATCCCTATGTCACAAGATGGGTTGCCAACTGGCTCACTGACAGAACCCACACCGTAAAAGTAGCAGACTCCAAATCCAACTTTAGACCAGTGACAAGTGGAGTACCACTGGGTTCAGCCCTGGGTCCTCTCCTGTTTGGCATCTACTTCTCTGAAGTACAGGCTAACACAGAAGGTCTTTGGCTAACAAAGTTCGCAGATGACTGCAAACTAGGAGCCATAATAGAAACTCCTAACGATGTGGACATTCTACAAAACGGCCTCACTGAGACAGATGCCTGGTGTCAAAGCCATTGCCTCAAGCTCAATGTGAAAAAGTGCATTGGCATCCCCTTTGGTAAAAACTCTGCACCCATTAACTGCCACATAGGCAGTAGTCCAGTTAACCCCAAAAGTGTGATAAGAGACCTTAGGACAAAGGTGGACAGTAGTCTCTCCTTTGATAATCACATCGCCACAGTAGTCAGGAAATCCTTCTACGTGGCACACCTTATCACAAAAGATTTCTCGTCCAGGAAAAAAGAGGTCATTGTTACCCTCTACTCATCACTCATTAGACCCATTATAGAGTACAACACCCTTTTTGGTATGTACCTCACAAGACATCTACAGCAACTGGAAAGGCTGCAGAAATACCTCACAAAGATGATTACTGACCTCAAACAGATGCCCTATGCAGACCATCTCAAAAATCTCCAGCTTTACTCTGTCACATATTGCCTACTCAGAGGCGATCTCTGCCTGACATACAAAGCTATGTCAAACCCAGAGCTGTTGGACATGCTACACTTAAAGAAATACCAATCCCTTTTAGCTACACACTCTAGGGACCTAAACCTGGTCACCACAATAAACAGAACATGCTGGAGGGATAGATTCCTGTCCTAGAGACTCCCCATACTCTGGAACAAACTACCTATCTGTATCAAACAAAGCTCCTCATTAGCACTCTTCAAGAAAAAATCTTGATAATTGGATGGGAAATAGGAAAGTCACCCCAGGGATCACTTTTGTGGCTCTGCTCTATAGTGGCACAGTAAAATAATTTTCTTGGATGGCGAAAGCCAGGGTACCTTTTTGGCTAGCCTCATATAGGCCCTAGGGCCGATAGCCTAGTACCTACCTATGAACCTACAAACATACACACTTACAAACACTTTTATACACACACATTTACTAGAACTGAGTATAGAACCCCTGCCTATCTAGTTATTCATACTATACTGTTATGTAGTTATTGCATGTGCCACAGCGCTTATTGGGCTGAGGGCTGTCCAAAAGTACTTCTATGGGGAATGACATGAGCAAGACTGCTAAAGTAGGGCACTGGGAAGTGTACTGGGTGGGAATGGCCTAAAACTGTTTCACCTACACACACACTTACATTTGCCAGGACTGAGATTAGAATCCCTACCTATCTAGTTATTTACACTATACTGTTATGCAGTTATTGCATGCACTACAGAGCTTATAGAGCTGACAAGTGTCCAAAGGTACTTCTAAGGTGTATGACATCTGCAGATCTTGTGAAGTAGGACAGTGGGAAGTGTACTGAGTGAGAACGGCCTCTTAATACTTAAATCTACAGACACACACACACACACACACACACACACACACACACACACACACACACACAAAGGCAGGTGATGTGATATTACAACCCCCACCTCGGTATTATTGCACAGTGGCGCTCACCTTTATGCTGGCATGTGCGACTAGTTATGACCGGTATGCCACTGTCCGCAGCAGGACATCACTCTATGCCAGTCAGGGTATCGCTGTGTATAACTCACTCTCTGTGTGTGTTTCCCTGTCTCTCTCTCTCTCTCTCTCTCTCTATTACTGTCTGTTTCTTTCTCTTCCCCATATCTATGTGTGTGTATGCTTGACATATTGTTATCTGTTGCCCATATATATGTCTGTGTATCACACACAACAGCTGCAGCTATATCACATATGGGCCACCTGCAGCTAGCTGAGGGTAATCCTGTCTGATGGGTGTGTGTAGAGACAGTTACAGTGTACATAGCTGTCTGTGTGTAAAGACATATATGTGCAATGCAAAGACATATATGTGCAATACAGTTATATAGTCCAATGTGGGTTCTGACATGGACTGTAATTCTCTAAGTGTAGGAGCATGCCCAGTATGACCTTCTATAGTAAGAGTGGGAGTCCATTCCAGTGATAGTTGTACTCTGGTCTGAGGTTTTGTGTGCTACAGCCATACCTCTCAAAAGTAAACAGGAAGTTGCTAGAGTTGCAGGGTTTGGTTTATCAGACATTTTCTGACATATCTGACATCTGACACTGAAATGTATGGTGTCATTACCTAGTGACAGACATCCTCAGATCATCACAGTGCTTTACCGGAAAAATACAAGATGTATGATGCACAGACCAATATTATGAGCCAACCTATAGACATTCTTGCCCAATCTGGCCAGTAAAGAAGTGTGGCTACAGCCGATTGACTGATGAAGCTGTGTAAACAGTCCAGCAACTTGGTGATGTACTGGCTGGGGATCTCCTGCTTGGGTGGTATACTTCTTACCTGAAAAGTCATATCCCATACCTCTCAACTGTACAGTTTTTTGCAGATTGTCCAGATGTTTGTCTAGAAATTTCGTCCAGTCTACATAAACCTATGATTTTATGGCAAGTTACTTGCAAATAATTAAAGACTGAAGTTACAAAATAATGACAGACATTAGTGTTTCAGACTTCATAACCTTCAGACAATTCCTGCTAATGCAAAACTTGTTATTCTACCAACTTTCTCAGTTTGTAAGAACAATATTTACAACACATGCCTATCATTGGGCCTTTGTCCCACTTTTATTAATGACTTTGTCCAGATGTCTTGCTGTCAGAGGTTGAGAGGTATGGTGTGGGTACAGAGTGCATTCTACTGAGCAGAAATGTCCATTATATGTGTGGTATATTCCACATAGCACTGTGACTTCCAGCTATGTCAGTGGCATAGCAGTACAGAGTAATATGGTGAACCACTGACAGACAGCTGTGCATAGGTTGATAAGTTGATATGACGTTAGTAGGCTTTTGGCCCTGAAGCCCTTATAACCCACACAGATGAGAGTGTAGCCCATGTTAAAACATGTCAGCACACAGATCCCCTGTCCAGCAGGGGCACAGGTGGAATCACAGGACTGTATTTTCTGTTTCCCATGCACTTATACAGGAAGCACATCACTAGGGGTATTGAGGCATTGGCTTGAAGTGGACAGGGAGTGTATTCCACAGATGGGGGAGTGTGTGGGATACATATCTGTCACACCAACAAGCCATACTGATATCACAGGCCAGGTTGATGCTGCACCTACAGGTTGATCGAGTGGGCCTTGACTTCCAGATGTGCAACAGTCCCATCAAGGCAGGGTCTGGATTGCTTTGTATGCCAGACAGGGGTCACCTCTGCAGAGTCTGTATGGAATGGAGTACAGGGACAGTGCTGTTAGCCTATCTGTGTAGAGTAGGTGTTTGTGGTCCTTCATTCTCCTGGTGGGGAACCTCTGTGGTCTCTCCAGTGCTGCATATGCTTTGTGAGGTACATACCGAAAGGGACGTTAATCAAAATAATTGGCCTCATAAGGTTAGCATACATGGCTCTTATGACCTCTTTGTTCCTGGATAAGATACCCTTACATTAGAGTTGTCCCATCTATGAAGCTTTCTGTACAACGGGAGCAACATAGGTTCATAGGTTCATAGGTAGATACTAGGCTATCTGCCCTAGGGCATTTATAAGCCTAGCCAGAGTGTATTTGGCTTCCACCTCCCTATTTGATTAGCCTACTGTGTCTATTCCAGAGTGAGGCGAGCCTCTGGGAAATGAATCTGTCCCTCCAGCATGTCCTATTTATTTTTGTGCTGAGGTTTAAGTCCCTGGAGCATGTAGCTCTAAGGGACTTGGATTTTTTGAGGTGAAGCATGTCCATTAATTCTGGGTTTGACATGGCTTTGTACATCAGGCATAGATTGCCTCTGAGTAGGTGGTAAGCAACTGAGTAGAGCTGGAGTTTCTTTAGTCGAGCTGCATAGGGCATCTATTTGTAGCCCATGATCCTCTTGGTGAGGTACTTTTGGGGTCTCTCCAGTTGCTGCAGGTGTCGGGTAAGGTACATCCCAAAAGGGGCATTGTATTCAATTATGGGCCTGATGAGTGACGAGTAGAGGGGCACAATGACCTCTCTTGATCTAGATGCGAACCCGTTCGTGATAAGGTGGGCTACATAGAAGGTCTTTCTAACCACTTTGGCAACGTGATTATCAAAGGAGAGATTACTATCTACGTTGGTCCCCAAATTTCTAATTACTTCTTCCATACTTAATGGATTACCATCTATGTGGTAATTTGTGGGCACCATGTTTTTCCCAAAGGGGATGACTATGCACTGTTTAGCATTTAGCTTGAGGCCGTGGCTCTGGCACCAAGCATCCATCTCTGTGAGATCCTTTTGGAGGATGCTTGTGTCAGCTGGAGATCCGATTATGGCCCCCAGTTTGCAGTCATCTGCGAACTTTGTCAGCCATAATCCCCCCGTGTTAGCCTGAACCTCAGAGAAGTATATACCGAACAAGAGAGGTCCCAGAACTGAGCCCTGTGGGAAGCCACTTGTAACTGGTTTGGATTCTGACATGGCACCTGCGATTCTGACCATGTGGGTTCTATCTCTGAGCCAGTTTGCAACCCATCTTGTGATATAGGGGTTGATATTTAAGCTGGTAAGCTTATTTATGATGCCAGTGGGGTATTGTGTCGAAGCTTTTGCGAGGTCCAGGTAGGCTGTGTGGACTACCTTGCCCTCATCTATGGCTTTGGTAACTGTTTCAAAGAAATCAACTAGGTTTAAGAGGCAAGATCTGCCCTTAACAAAGCCAAATTGGGTAGGGTCCAGTGTCTGGAGGCTCCCAATGTCTTTGTTTATGAGTTCCATGATAATACGCTCCATAGCTTTGCAGACCAGACTAGTCAGGCTTATGGGGGCGATAGTTCCCGGGGTCCGTTGTGGCACTATCTTTGTGGAGTGGGTACATATCCTGTAGTAAGGCTAAGTTTGAACAGTGACAATGTGAGGGTTCAGTTCTTCTTGGAGCTCATGTAAGACACAGCCTGGGACACCGTCCGGTCCCATAGATGCTGTGTTTTTTGCTTTGGAGAGGGCAGCTTTCACCTGTGCATCTGTGATGTCAGGGAGGTTATATTCAGTTGGGATAGGCATTTGCTCCTTTGGGGGGGAAGGGGGCGAGAAGTTTGCGCTGAATCTGTCTGCCAGGATGTTGGCTATGTCTGTAGGTTTGGTATATTTTGTACCATTATGCAACAATTCAGAGCATATCTGGGAGTTTCTACCCATATTCCTGACATAACTAAAGAAGGCCTTGTGATTATCTTTAGTGTCTAGGGCAATTTTTCTTTCGAAACTGGCCTTTGATGATTTTATGAGGGATCGAAGTTTCTTGCTAATACTGATCAGAGATGCCTTCCCTTTTTGGGATTTTGCTCTGTCATGTAATAGCTTCCTCCTTCTGTTGCATAGCTTATTTATGGCCGGGGTCTACCAGACCAGTCTCCTGTTTTTGGAGGAGTGAGTCTTGGTTTTATTTGGGATAGCACGATCCATGCATTCCTGCAGGTGCTCATAGAATGCATTTGTAAAGGATTCCGCGGATTGGGCTGTATTATCCTCTGGCCCAGGGTCTTTGAAGGATTCCACCTCAGTCTTGAGAAGTGCAAAGTTGGCTTTTGAGAAATTCTTTACAGTGATTTCCTTGGCTGGGGATGGGGACAGGATATGGATGTCCAGGGAAATTTGTTTATGGTCTGATCTTACCAATGAGGGGTTTACCTCTGGTGTGGAACATAGAGTCCCCATGTTGGTGATAACCAGGTCCAGTATGTTGTTCCCTCTTGTGGGAGTGGTGACCAGTTGTTCCATCGTGCTAGAGTTTATAAATTCAAGGAACCTTTGGGTGAGGGTGTTTGGGCTTGAGTAGTTTTCCCAGTCAATGTTTGGGTAGTTGAAGTCACCCAATAACATAGTGTTTGGAGAGACCTTCATATTCTCCAGTGTTCTCAGGAATGCCAAGTGGGGTTCCTGTAATAGGGAGGGTGTTCTGTAGCAGGCTACAAACTGAAAGGCAGTTTTTCCTGCTGTTAGTTGCACATGGATGGTTTCCGATGCTTCGTGCAGTGCCACTAACCTGGAGGTGTAGGTATCTTTGATGAATATAGATACTCCCCCTCCTTTTGTGCTTCATTCCGAGTTTTGGAGCCGAAAAACATGGTATGAATTATAACCTGGTAGTGCTGGGGTGCTCTCAGGAGCCTTGAACCAGGTTTCTGTTACTGCACAGACATCGATTTTCTCCATACTGAGGAGACCCTCGAGTGTGTGCATCTTGAGGTTTAGACTTCTGGCATTACCTTTAGTTTTTTTTATCCTTGGGTTGTCTATGGAGGTGAGTTTGTCCTTTGAGCCTTGCCTAAAAAAGGCACTATGGGGGTGGCAAGAGCCTTGGCCAGTATACGAAAGCCTAAGGGTGACAGGTGCAAGCCATCCCTAGCGAAGCAACGTGGCTTGCTGAGCATGTAATCCCAGGCTGACAGACACTGGATCCCCTTTGAATGACACCAATACTTTAGCCAATTGTTGAAACTGATCATTTTGTCTTTATACTGTGGCATCATTCTTGGTGAGGGCAAGATGCTACTCAAGGTCAGGGTCATACCAGCCTGGGCTACATGCATGTAGTCCAGGGAGGTACGTCTCAGGTCATTCACACCAGCATGGACAATGACGGAGTCATACTTGTACTTGCTTTGGAGTGACCTGAGTGCTTGCATTATGTGGCGGATCCTGGCACCTGACAGGCAGCTTACAGTGACCTTCTCCTTGTTCAGTCTGGTGAGCGGGACGTCAGTGTCCTGGACAATAGAGTCCCCTATAACAAGTGTATTTTGTGTGTTGTTTGGCCTTAAGGGCTGTGACTGTGAGGCACACTGATTTTGTGAGATATGTGATTCATGGGTATTATTGAGAGGTGGCTGTTGCTTGGATGTCTGCTTAGGAGGTCTTTGCTGTTTAGGCAGATTTTTATTTAGAGCCTCCGAGTATGTTTTTGTGTGTTTATGTGTTGGGTATGCAGATGCAATAGGTCTGTGTGAGACTGGATTTGTGGTGTGGGTGGTTACCTTTTCCTCCTGACTGACTGTGCCAGTCTTGGGTTGAGAGAGCTCTGCCTCCAGTTTGGCTGTGTAACTGCATCTCTCACATGTATTAGAGTTTGTTGGAAGGAGGAGAGGGTTGTCTGTGTACATAAGGCAATTGTAACATTGCCTCAAAAGTTCCAGATTCACCAGCCGAACTGGAGAGTAACCTTGAAACTGACCCTTGGACATACCAGATTAGTATGGGGAACTGTTTTTTTACTGATCAGATTAGGGAAGGGAACTAATTTTTCACTTGATCAGGAAGGACCAATCGGGAGCCTAATACTTATGAGAAGTCAAGGAGGTTGTAGTGCTTTAGTTTGTTAGCGTTTCCTTATAAGAGCTAAGCAAGTGCAGGGCTTTAGAAAGAAAATAGAGTGATTACTTTGAGAGTTTGAACAGTTCTAAGGGAAACAGTGAAGAGCAGACTTTGTGGAGCCTGGAATAGTTTAAACCTGTTTAGGCGGCGCTGCCCGACGCTGCTCAGTGTGCAAAACCACTCAAAAAGAGAGTTGTAGGGTTTTAAGAGAGAGGGATCAAGGAGTTTAGAATTGACCCAAGATGGCCAATAAAACTACAGCTACTAGGCAGTAACCACTCCTCCAGGGACAGGCAGGCTGTTCAGTGTTAACCACTGCCACTGGTGAACACAGAGACTTCCCTTTAGCCCAAGCAAGCACTGGCCTTTTAGAAACTTCCAAACAGTTCAGAACAGCAAATCTGTAACTGAACTTTCTTAACTTTCAGAAAGTGGGAAAAAAGCAAGATTTTTTTTTTTTCTTTTTGTTGTAGTTTAAAGGTAACAGAGATACACAAGCAGCAAAAATAATCACACTAGTGCAATAAATGACCCCACACTTGAGTGCTAGGCCAAAATCAGGTAAAATGCAGTTTTTAGAGAAAAAAACGATTTTAAATTAAGTGCAACACAGGAAATGCAGTAAACAGGCTCTAGATGTGTTCCAAGTACTGTTACTGTTACAGATATAAACTTTACCAAGCCGGAAAATGCCAAAAAGTAGGCGGCAAAGCAGTAAAACTTAACAAAAAATCAGAAGAAAATACTTAAAATCACAAAAGTGGCTCCTTTTCTTCTCTCAGCGTTTTCTCCCCTTGGTAGGTGCTTCAGCAACAACTAGCAAGCCTGAAAAGACACCAAAACCACGAGGCAGCTGGGTTTTAAGAGTGACAGATCAAGGAGTTTAGAATTGACTCAAAATGGACAATAAAACTACAGCTTCTAGGCAGTAACCACTCCTCCAGGGACAGGCAGGCTGTTCAGTGTTAACCACTCCCACTGGTGAACACAGAGACTTCCGTTTAGCCCAAGCAAGCACTGGCCTTCTAGAAACTTCCAAACAGTTCAGAACAGCAAATCTGCAACTGAACTTTCTTAACTTTCAGAAAGTGGGAAAAAAGCAAGATTTTTTTTTTCTTTTTGTTGTAGTTTAAAGGTAACAGAGATACACAAGCAGCAAAAATAATCACAACAGTGCAATAAATGACCCCACACTTGAGTGCTAGGCCAAAATCAGGTAAAATGCAGTTTTTAGAGAAAAAACGATTTTAAATTAAGTACAACACAGGAAATGCAGTAAACAGGCTCTAGATGTGTTCCAAGTACTGTTACTGTTACAGATATAAACTTTAGCAAGCTGGAAAATGCCAAAAAGTAGGCGGCAAAGCAGTAAAACTTAACAAAAAATCAGAAGAAAATACTTAAAATCACAAAAGTGGCTCCTTTTCTTCTCTCAGCATTTTCTCCCCTTGGTAGGTGCTTCAGCAACAACTAGCAAGCCTGAAAAGACTTGGTGCTCAGACATCAGGTTGCTGTCACCTGGGTGGCCAACTGCCTCACTACTGATTGTGTATGTAGGACATTGTTATTACTGTGATACTATGTGGGGACATCAGTCTCCCTGAAGGGGATGATGATGCATCAGCAGGCATTCAGCTTGAGGCTATGTTAATGTCATCAGACATTTGCTTTGGTGAGACCCTCTTGTAGGACATCCACATCACTTTGGGTATTGATGACTGTTCCCAGCTTGCAGTCATCTGCCGACTTGGTCACCCATAGGCCAGTGTTTTTTGGCCTACACCTCAGGAAGGTATATCCTGTATACCAGAGGCCTCCAGACCAATTCCTGGGGTATGCCACTCATTACAGATGTACTGTTTGAGTTGGCTACCCCTATTATGATTATGTGGGTTCTGTCAATGAACCAGTTTGCTACCCATCTGGTAACATATGGTTTGCTGCCTAGTTGACAGAGTTTATGTTCTATGGGCAAGTGGGGAATGGTGTTTAAGGCTTCGGCCAGTTAACGGTGGCCAGAGTGCACCATCTTTCCCTTATCCATGCCTTTGTTGGTTGCCTCAGGGAAGTCATCCAGAGTTTACTGACATACCTCCCCGGAGATTGGCAGACTGTGTAATGTAATGTATTTGGATTTTGCCAATGTCCCTGTTAATGTGATCCATGATAATCCATTGCATGGCCTAATGGATCAGGCTAGTTAGGCTGCTGGGTCTTTCATTTCCTGGCTTTGTGGCTGTCCACCACTCGGCTGTGACATAGACAGTACTCAGGCTTTGGGTGTGTAGGGTGCTTAATGATGCTTCCAGTTCATGCCTGTGTTCATGTAGTTTGCAGCCTGGGATGTATTCAGGTCTCATGGAGGCTGTCCTCCTGACTTTGAGAGGGCAGTGATGTCCTGCTCCCTAGTGTAAGGGTTGGGTGTTCAGGTACTGGGGATGTCCTGCTTTCCTGTTCTACAGGAAATGCAGACATATGTGACAAAGGCCTTATGATTGTATGTCTTAGATGTGGCAAATTGGACTCAGAGTTGCCTTTTGAGGATTTCACTGGTGCTGTTATTTGTTTGTTCAGGCTAAGGGGTGATTACTTCCAGTTATACACCTGCTTCTTCTTGGTCCTGGACAGCAGTGTTATCCTTTTGGTATATAGTTACTTTATTGCAGATGTTTGTGGACAGGTTTACTCTCCCTTGCAGATGGTGATGTTATCCTGTCAGGTATTCCTGATTCCGTGCATCTCTATCTATATGCTGGCATGCTAGTTTTGTGTACATTCAGAAGTTGGTGCCTGTTCCTCTGCTGGGGTAGGTAGCTGTTCAGCTGTTTATACCATCCCTCTGGTGGTTGTGATCAGCTTGTGGGACATTATCCTTTTACCAAGGCTAGAGGTGGGTCAGGAGAGATGGAGATATGACACGTGACTGCTTTTCTGTCAGATCTTGCCAGGGAGGATGATACAGTAGGGGTGCTGCAGTGGTTGATCATGTTGGTTACTGCCAAGTCTGACATAGGTATCACATCTTGTGAAGGTAGCAAGTGGCTGTCCTAAGGATGTAGCATTGATAAGATGGGAGCATCTCTGTGCATTTCTGTTCCGGCATGGTTGGATTTCCAATCAATGTTTGGGTAATATATGTCAGCCAGGATCAGGGTGACATGTGCAATCTTGATAGATTTGTAGAGGGCAAGATATGTGGGGTGGGTGTCCTGAATCAGATATGTTGTCCCATAGCTACCTGTAATTTGCATAGGGGCCTTGTTGACAGTTGACTGCACTTGGAGTGTCTTGTGTGTGTCAGACTGTTTGACCAGCCTGGAGGTGTGTGTCTGTCTAATATATATATACTTATACTCAACCTCTTTTGGCTTTGTTGCCCACATTTTGGGATCTGGCTGTGGGATAGGATGAGTGATCAAGTAAGGATGGGTTTCTCTCCATGGCTGTGGGCCAGGTTTCTGTGAGTGCACAAATGTCACCATCTTCCAGGGTTATGACTGCTTGCAATGAGTGCATTTTCCTGTTTAGACTCCTAGCATTTAGCGGCATGGCCTTTAATTTGTGTTTTGTTGAGTGTTTTATGTTGGTAGTATGGACCCCATGACTTTCCCTACAAAGATACTATAGGGGAGGCAAGGCCCTTTGCCAGAGGCCTGAAGGCCAAGTGAGACAAATGCAGGCCATCTCTAGCAAGGCAGTGTGGTCTGTCGATCATGTGTTCCCAAGCTGCCAGGCAGTGGATCCCCCTGGGATGATACCAGTAAGGTAGCCAAGTGTTACTGACAATCATTTTCTGTTTGTATTGAGCCATCATTCTGGGTGACACCAGACTGCTGCTTAAGGCTAGGGACATACCTGCATGGGACACATATTCAGCAAGCTGAATCATATCTGTCTTCCTATAGTCCAGGAAGGTACATCTGACATCATTCACACTGCCATGGACCAGGCCAGAGTGATACCTGTACCTGTTGTGGGGTGACTTGAAAGCATGTGTGATATGGCAGATTATGGCACCTGACAAACAAGTGACTGTGACTTTCTCCTTATCCTGCCTGGTGAGATGCACATCTGTGTGTCTCCCAGTGGAGTCTTCTATGAGTAATATGTCGGGTGTATGGCAAGGCCTTAGTGTTTGCAAGACCCTGGTGTGTGGACTCTGCATGGTCTGTGGTGTGTAGGTTTGTGGAGTTCTCATGTGTTTTTGCCTCTGAGGTGTCCTTTGGGTTTTTGTTTTGTTGCGAACCTCCACTTACATGGGTGTGTGGGATGTTTACTGACTCCATACACTGCAGGGCACCTATGTTACTGCACAATTTGTTCTGGTGTGCACATTCTCCATTTGTCTGGCCAGTGGTACCCCCTCCCCTTATGTGTGTCTCTTTGTCCTGCTGTAGTCCAGTCACAGGCTTTGCCCAGAGTGGCTGCTGTTATGTATTTGTATTTCTGGTGTGAGCGGGGTAGATGCAGTAACATCACACACGAGGTTGTGGACTTCACACCTGAGTGTACCTATTTAGCAGGTTGTCCATCATTGCATCACTACATTTGCTGTGGTCCTCAGATGGTTTGTGTTACTATATGTTATTATGAGGCTACATGTTGGCCTAGCTGTCAAACTGTCACAGACTGACATCTGGAGAGGCCCATATATGACCATCAGACAAAGGCCAACACATGGGGACAAGGTGTTAATACTGTTCTGCCAAACACAGACAGTTGGGACACCAGTTTGGTATTTGCTTGCTTTCTCTTATGGGTATGATGTCTGCTTCTCCACTGTCTGCCATTCATGTTTTGACATGACCCTTTCTTGTTTTACAAATAGTTGGCAGGCGAATGCAATGTTAGGACAAGCAGAACAGATATACAAGGCATACTTGTGCTCCTTCTATGACAACCTGTCATTCCAGGGGTATGGATGTTGGCCAGTGACATGTTGTCAGTGCTGACACAGTAAGTTGGCAGCCTTTTATAACCTGGCAATACACTGACCGTCAGGTACTTGCTGTCCTACTAGGCACCATACCTCCCGACTTTTTAGATCCAGACATTTGGACAAAGCCATAAGTAATTTGGGTACAAAGGCCTACATATAGGGACCATTGTTAACTATTGGCCTTACAAAACTAGAAAGGTGATACAATAACAGATTTCCCATTAGCAATCATTTTCCTAAAGGGTATGAAGTATGATACTACAATCTGTCATTATTTTCTGACTTTAGTCTTTCGTGATTTGCTAATGATTTGCCAGAAAAACACAATTTCATAGTAAACAGACCATAAATATGATGGAATCCTTTGGACATTCTGCAAAACGTCTGTACAATTGAGAGGTATGCTAGGCACTGTGCAGGTTACTCCGAGCTGTGTACTGTCCATATGTGTGGCCCCCTGTCCCTGACATGTCCAGCTTTCCTGCACTAACAGATATTGACGTCTGGACAGTGTGTACAACTCCTACCAAAGCTATATTTGACATGCAAAATAGTTGGCACTGCAGTTCTTGGAACATGGACCCTGTCAACCACAATACTGTACCTAGGCCACTAAGACACAGCAACCAGGAGTAAGTGCAGGCCACATATTGACAGTATTAATCACATATATACATAGCTCATTGACCCTTGCATATTGTGGACATGCAACAAGTTATCAGGTTGATTGGGACAGCCCTGGGAATGTGTGCTCTGCTGCCAATACCCTACAGACATTAATGTTACTGCATTTCTACGGGAACATGGGTGTATGGGGGGCACACCTGTCAACTGTCCACATTTGCACAGACTGTGCTGATGTTCCCTTTACATTTTGGTTCCATTTAGCACAGTATTGTATCTGGCTTGGAGAATACAGGCATATCACTAGAGACCACAGGTTAGATTGTAATGGCATACATTTGGGTTTTAGACTTCTTGTCCTTCAGATCCTTACTGCAAGATCTGCTGTGATATCACTGTGTAAGTCTGTATGGGAATATTTCATCATTGTCCCCATTTGTGGGTCTTTGTCAGACATTTCTTTATAGTTTTCTATGGCTGACTTGCTGGGTAAGGCTGAGGGGTGAGTATGGGACCCCCCACATTGACATCCATGCATGTGACCTATGACCCCCCCCCCCCAGTTAGTCAGCCCCCACATATACTGCAGTGAGATATGTCACCTAGGAGACTACTACATACTCTGGGGAAGCCAGTATTGGGCAGACATTTCCTGTTGTCCCACATAGCTGTCAGTTGTCTGCTGCTATCCTGGTAGGCCACCCCATTCCCTTGCATGCATGCAGCGATACCATAGCTATGCTACCACAACATATTACTCCATTCATTTATTGTTAAGAAAACTGACTTACTTTGTGCCTGCAGCAGTTGTGGGGGCAGTGCTTGAGGGCTGGCTCTGTCAGATGCATGCAGTACACAGCCTATACATGGTAAAGTACAAGTAGTGTGATGTGTGCGGCATCCATTTTACTGTGTGTGCTTGTCAGAGAGAGGTGTCAGTCCCTGGGTCCCTACAGTGTCAGCGTGTGTGTTATGGGTTGCTTCTTTGCCAACGCATGGGCATACTGGGCACACCTCCATCTACCTACAGGAGTAGGCTCAGTGGGTTCCTCCTCCAAGTCCCCCTGTGCCTGTGGGGGCCTTGGCAATGGTGGAGGGCTATGGGGCCCTTCCCTGTGATGTTCCTGCCACAGCTGTTTCTTCAGGATCATATTGTGAAGCATGGCACATACTATGAACATGTGTGCACATGTGTCTGGTGAGTACTGCAGGGCTCCACCAGATATGTCAAGGCAGCAGAACTGTGACTTGAGCGTCGCAAACACACGCTCTACAATGTTCCTGGTTTGTTCGTGTGCCTCATTTTGGTGTTATTCAGTGTGTGTGTGTGTGTGTGTGTGTGTGTGTGTGTGTGTGCGTGTGTGTGTGTGTGTGTGTGTGTGTGTGTGTGTGTGTGTGTGTGTGTGTGTGTGTGTGTGTGTGTGTGCGCGCGCGCATTTCTGATGGATGTCATCATCCACAGCTCCAGTGCATAGCCAGCATCCCCCACCAGATGGCCATATGGGATGTTCCTCTGGCAAATGCCTGGTACAGCTGTGAGGTATGCCAGATGTGAAATTCATGATAACTACCAGGGCTGCCAGCACATGCATTCATGGGCATTGCACACAACCTGGCAGTTGATGGAGTGATAGCCCTTGCGGTTGACATAGACTCTACCCTCTTCACCGGGTGGTGCCTTGATGTGGATGTGCATGCAGTCTATGGCACCCAGTACCTCTGGATAGTCTGCTGTATGGTGGAAGAGACACATATTGCTGGCCCTCTCCTCACGGGTGCTGGGGAAATATATGTGCTCACCAGCATGTGTTCGCATGACATCCAGGAACTGGTGGAGTACCCTGGATGCAGATGCCTGTGAGACACACATGATGTCCCCAGTAGGTCTTTGGAAGGTACCTGTAGCTAGTATTCTTAAGGCTACACATACCTTGGTTTCAACTGGGATGGGTTCCCCTCTGTTGGCTCTGGGTCTAAGGTGAGGCCGGGAGAGCTCAGTGGGTTGCTGAAGTAAGCTCTGTCCACCCTGTAGTGTTCTAGTATCTCCAGATCATGTAGCCCCTGGTAGGTTACCCTGGGTATGAACACTCTTCTCCTCCTCCTCCTCAGTCTGGGACAGTTGTCAGCATTATTCTCTTCACTGCCCTGAGTCTCTAGTACATACTGATGTATAAAAGTGACAGCAGCCTCTAACATTTTGTCAGTTAAAATTCCCAACTGTGTACACCAATGGTGCAGGGTTTGTGGGAAAAAATGGACTGAAAGGTGTTTGCGTACTTTATACTGTTGTGCTGCAAATTATGCCTATGTGATTGGCTGACTATGATACATTTCACCTGCCAGTTGTATTAATGAGGCGTTTGAATGGGCCACTGTCAGTGGCAGAGTCTGTATTAGTGATTTGTAGTTCATTTCCTTTATACTGCTATTTGCTTTTTTCTCTCTATTTCTATTGTGTTTAAGTCCTGTGGCACTCTGCGCAAACTGTTTTAGCAAGTGTAAACATTGCTGAGCAGAAAAGGACCTCCCATGGACAATAACATGTTTCTCATGTCTTGAAAGAGCTAAGCAGCCTCAGACACACACCCTTGCTTAGCTGTGCTTAGCTGGGCGCAAATTGGAGCCACAGAGCTCCAGTGTGCTTACACCAAGCATGACACACCCCCTTTTCATGTCAGCTGCTTTTCCTGTTTACACCACCACATTATAGCTCCTACATGGTTAGGTGCACGCATAGACCGTCTCCCATTTTGCTGTTCAATAAATTTAGCTCATTTGAATACCCCACTACCTTAGACCCTAGTTTCCCCACTACTCTGGAGCCTATGTCCTTAGCTACCACTGTTACCTGTTATTGTTTTGATTCGGCATGCTACCCACTATAATGGCAAAAGTCATCTTTCACATTAAATTGTCTTTTTTACATTTTTTAAATTTTCTGAACGATCTCATTTTCACGCCACTGTGCTCCGCTTAAACGGCCAAAATCGGCCAAAAAAAACTAAACTTTGATTTTTATCATTTTAAAATAGTTTTGCATGCCAATGGCCATATTTTTAGCCATAATACATAATACATGCTTTTCTTTGGCCTGTCATGCCCCCATTTTGATTTTTGCAGAAATGTACTCTGTTACTAAACGATTACATTTCTGCAGCGAACACGGCTCTGACACAGATGCCTGTCTGCTTGCTGAATCCCTAATTCACCTCATTTGCATAGTTTTCACCAGAAAATGAGGTGATTAGCATTATTCCATCACATCTGTGTCAGAATAGTGCTGGGAGGCTCATGCACGCCCCCAGCCTTGTTTACTGGATCGCTCAGCAGCCATATTCCGTGCTATAGCTGCTTCACTATTCAGACACAGAGAATCACTCCATGTAAACTTTATTGAATCCCAGCCATTATACATCACTTTTAACATATCCAGTCATTGTTAGTCAACCATTACATAGCTCATTGAAATCCTGCCTTCTTTTAAGCCTCGTACCTCCTCTGCATGTATTGATCCCACAGTTATTTCTTTCTTCCTATCATTTTTTCTGGTGTAATGACAACTTATTACATATATATTCTACACATTATTTTCACATTGTCTTTTAACAAAAGCCATTTAACTGCCCCCTGGTAGAAGGCAGATGCCAACCTTTGAGCAGATTAAGATACCAAAAGATCTGAAAGTCTATATTTGCAGCCTGTGTATGAGGCCATATGTCAGTTACCTTACAATGATTTGCAACAAATGACACAAGAAAATTGTAATAGTATGCTGCGGTAGCATTGTAGCCTCACAGTAAGACGTTGTCCTGTTCGATTCTCAGCTAGAGCGTCTTCTGTGTGGAGACATGCGTGAATGGGTGTACCTTCATTGAAGGTTGTGCATCAGAGCTGGCAACGCGGCATGTAAAAATCTACTGCCAATCATTAGCGGACCGGAATTCCGCTGGGCGACCCCTAACTGGGAAAAGCCGAAAGACACAACAACAACAACATTGTGTATAAAGCTCACTGAAGACATAATTTCACTCTGAAGGCTTTAACTGCATCCTGGTAATGTATTACTTACAAATACACTGCCATTGTCAGTATATGAAATGCAGTAACAGATGTATTTCTTTCCCAGTTGAAATATTTATGATTTGTTTACTTCTGGTTTAAAGACAATTAATACCCATTTGTTGTGCACCTTAATTTCACTCTGCCTTTTACTTAGGGGTCATAAAGCATGTCTCCAGTGGAAACCAGATATAATGTAAGGCTTCGACACCAAATGTTCTCTGAGACATGGCATCTGTAACTAATGAGTTAGGGAACAGATAAAGTCCACTATGATCACAAAAAAATGGATGGTGCTAAAGAAAACCAGTAAGCAATTGGAAAAGCACCACAAATCAAGTTGGATGAACACAAACAGTTTAATAAACGGACCCCACACTTTAACGCTCAGCACATACAATCACGTTTTCGTTTTTAACTTTGTCAGATAAAATAAGAAGTCACAAACTTCCCAATTTATATATTAGCTAATTGAACCAATTAGAAGTATTACCAATAAGAAAAAAGGTGTCATTACATCATAAAAAACATTTAAAAAGTTTAAGAGTTTACCTAAAAGTATCTGTTACCATTCAATAACAATGATTTGTTGTACCTTGTCTGAGTATAACTCTAATTCCACACAAAACCATAGTTGATATGAATAAAAGTTGTATATAAAAAATCAAGTACAATATAAAAAATGTAAAAAAAATGTATTTAAAAGTTAAAACAAGTGATATACATAAGTTAGTCATTTGGCTCCCTCATGTGGCAGAAGAAAGATTTCAATATATTCAACTACTCTAGTATTACTATTAACAAAACCTTTTTTGAATTGTTTTGGTTTTATACCTAGGCGGAGAACTAATATTTTTAAACTGCTTGTGGATGTTAAATTATTCATTAGAAAGAAAAATTTAGAATTGTTCTTCAATGGAAAGAATGTTAACACTAAAGGAAACGGGTTGGTGCGTAGAAGCACATTTAATCCAACTTTGCACCCTCAACTGAGAAATTTTGAGTTAACAGTTGAAAGGGAATTGAGAGCTTGTTTGAAACAATATTACGTGCACCCTAATTTAACACTTTCTGAGCATGAAGTTTTAAAGGATATAAGTAACAACAGACATTTAAGAGTCATGAAACCAGACAAGGGTGTGTGTGTGTGTGTGTGTGTGTGTGTGTGTGGGGGGGGGGGGGGTTGTACTTATGGATTACATACATTATGAAGGAAAAATGTTGGAAATTTTGAACAACACTGATAAATATTCAAGAACTTCCATTAATGAAATCAATATAGCGTATAGGAAAATACAAATGGCTTTAAATGACTTATTAATGGAAGGGTCAATTGATATCGAAACATATAGGTATTTACATGTTGAAAAACCAAAAGTACCCTCCATATTTGGTATTCCTAAGGTGCACAAGGACATTTATGATCCACCGTTAAGAGCTATAGTTTCAGCGGATGGCTCTGTGACAGCACCTTTAGCAAAGTATGTGGATTTAAAAGTGAAGGGGTTAGTACTGAATAATAGTAACATACTACAAGATTCTTGGGATTTTTTGAGAAAATTGCATTGTACTTTATTTAATGAAGATGTAGCTTTTGGCACTTTAGATGTGGTTGATTTATTTACTAGTATACCACATGATGTTGGTATGGAATGGTTTGAAGAAATGCTGGTGGATTACAAGGGAATTACTCAATGTGAGTTTAGAACAGTGTTAGTTCTAATGGAAATAGTGTTAAAAAATAATTATATTTTTTTTGAAGTCGAATACTTTAAGCAAGAAAAAGGAGTGGCCATGGGAGCACATTGTGCTCCCACTTATGCCAACATTATTATGGCCTATTGGGAAAACAATTATCTTCTGAATTCTCCTTACAAAAGTTTCTGGACATTATACGGAAGATTTTTGAATGATTTATGTTTTTTGTAGGAAGGGCACCAAGAAAACTTTGAAGAGTTTGTTGAATACATAAATGGCACAACTGATTTTTTGGATTTTACCCACAAATTTGACCACCATGAGTTAATCTATTTAGACGTTAACATTAAGAAAAATAAAGGAAGTTTTGTATCAAAGATTTACAGAAAGGAGACTTTTTCTAATTCCTATTTACACTACACTAGTTCTCACCTACATCACCAGAAGAGAGGAGTGTTGAAAGGTCAACTAGTACGTTTAAGTAGGCTGACTTCTGATGATGAAACTTTTTCAAGTGAGTGTGTAACACTAAAGGAGCTATTTTTAAATAGAGGATACCCTAGTGATTTATTTGACCAAATATTGAAGGGGGTAACTGAGGAAAGAAAGGGTAAATTTGCTCCAATTTTAGGGAAAACACTATTGTTGAATGAAAATAAATCTGAAAAAAATTGAATGGAGATTATAGTTCAGGTTTTGTAACTACTTATGATGGTCAGTCCAGATTAGTGAGAAGGATTATTGATAAAGAATGGAATAATTTTGCGAAAGTATCTGACTTAAAATACATCTTTGAAAAAGATTTGATATATACTTATCGTAAAGGGAACACTATAAAGAATATATTAGAAAGAGGTTCTAACAAAGTCAACATGGAAAAGACTACAAGAGTGAAGAAAGGTTTATACAAGTGTGGTAGATGTAATTATTGTGCCCACTTAATAACAGGAGAATCTATATATTTGCAAGCTAGGAAAAGGAAATTGATGTTAAACACTTATGCCAACTGTAATACGAAAGGTATTATTTATTTGGCTACATGTAAAGAATGTGAATCCTTTTATGTGGGTAAAAGTGAAAGGAAATTAAAACAAAGAATATATGAGCACTTATATGACGTCAGGACTAAAAGTGAAAACAACGCATTATACAAACACAGTATTGCATGTAAAACATCTGTATTTCAGTTTTTTATTCTTGAAGTAGTAACAGTTGATCCTAGGGGTGGTATGTGGGAAACACTTGTAGAGTATAGAGAATTATACTTGCAACTTGTATTAGAAGCGGGTAGATTTCCAGGACTTAATGACATGATTTCACTAGCGCCAGTATTGAAATTAAGATCAGCTAAATTGTGATTTCCCACTCTAAGAGTTATTAATCAAACAACTTATACAGAAAGAATTGAAAAGAAAAGGAAAAACAAAGTTTTTTTATTTGCTTGACTAGAACAACTTATACACACCCATGGACTTACATTATTTTGATATTAGAATTAGACAGTTTTGTTTTACACTCTTGTACTTACTTCTGCCACATGAGTGAGCCAAATGACTAACTTATGTATATCACTTGTTTTAACTTTTAAATACATTTTTTTAATGTTTTTTATATTGTACTTGTTTTTTTTATATACAACTTTTATTCATATCAACAATGGTTTTGTGTGGAATTAGTTATACTCAGACAAGGTACAACAAATCATTGTTATTGAATGGTAACAGATACTTTTAGGTAAACTCTTAAACTTTTTAAATGTTTTTTATGATGTAATGACACCTTTTTTCTTATTGGTAATACTTCTAATTGGTTCAATTAGCTAGTATATAAATTGGGAAGTTTGTGACTTCTTATTTTATCTGACGAAGTTGAAGACGAAAACGTGATTGTATGTGCTAAGCGTTAA